>NC_142993.1:9696969-10000000 GCF_061535395.1 Colias eurytheme | reverse complement strand
AAAAAGGAAGTTTTACTATGTCCGAAGAAGATGGAAATAGCTTACAAAATACATTATAATGTAATTTCTCTGATGTATTTCTTTGAAGAAGAATGTTATCTATCCGTTTTTATGGAGATGTTTTGTCCTATTCATAGAAATCTAAATAACAAGTCACTAGAACTGCTATAATGTCATAATTAGTATGAAAACGATTGTCGCCAAAACCCACACATTTAAACCGATAGCTAAACAGTACACACAAGTAAACTATGCCTTTTATTGGACAGCTTCATTTTAGTGAAAACTAAAACTTAAAAAATAAATTCAGCATTTTAATATGTACCCTATCGCACGATTTTACGTTTTATTTTAGAATAACATCCATGGTACATAAGATGTTTTGTTTCTTTTTGCTCAGAAAAATACAAATACGAAAAAATCGGCTTTTCTACAACAGAGGGCATTAATTTTCAATAGATATAACTTTGAACCTAATACTTGTATACGTAGTATATTATTATTAGTCTGTGCTAATACATAGAAATAAGGTTGAAATTTGTGTTAAACGTGATAATAAGAAAGGTCGACTTGTGACATTGTTATTACTTATTAAGCTTTCTATGGTGACATATATTCGTATTACTTGTAAATATTCTTGAATTATAAGGAAAGACGGCATTATAAAAAAAATAATTACCGATAAAACGTTATTCCTTTATTAGTATAATTACAACTTGTGGAAGAATTTCCGTAATGGGAAATGCTGAAACACACCATGTTTAGACACCCACGTCTTGAGAGCAACTGAGCAACGACAAACGCACTGGTGGCTTGAGAGTCACCTGAGTGGCGACAAGGTCACGCGTTCTTACGACTTCTAGTGTCTTGTTATTTCGATTTCTATGGTCCTATTAAATAATTTTAACTATTTTTAGTACATTGTTTTTTTATGTTTTACAAATACTTGTCAATAGTAATGACTATTAGTTTTTATAAAGTGTCTACGTCAGCGCTAGAGAAATTTATTTAAATAATTGGCAATAAATAAATGTAAACAACGCCCTGTGCTATACTTCAAACACAAAATGAAACACCTCTTAGTATTAAATGATAGCTTCATAAAAAATATACAACCAAACAGCCCCATAATAATTTATTTTAATCATATTGTTGGCATGTTAGAATCTAATATTTCAATTATTATTATTCTAAGCACCCAAGTTAATCAGTCTTAAAACTAACAATATATTTTCTTTTTACTCACATTATATCACTAAAGATCTGAACCAGTTGTTATAACAACTTATTTTATTAGATATTAACGATTATATACTGAATTATTTTATTTAAAACGTTATATATTTAATTATTTACTATACTCGAAGGCAAAATTGTGTTATAAATAATGAATTAATCTGGATATTAAAGGGCATGTACATGTTTGAGTAAGCTGTAGTTTTGTTAAAGTATTTATTTATATTTTATTCAGGCCTTTCTATCAATAAAACACTACAAATTTGCAAAATACTTTCTTATAATTACATAGAGCACTTTCAATTCGTTTCCAATTTACCACAAATCCCAAAAAACCGAAATTTTTTACAAAACAAATCTTAAACAATAATATTATCTACTTAGCATAGTAAGAAATGAATCTCGCACCAATAAACCTAAGACTAGGTTACAGTTCCTAATAAAATTCGCGTTTCATTACAAAATAATTTCATCTAATCTACGGTTATGTGCACACTTGCTTTCAAATATAGTTAGTTTATAAACTTTTACATACAATGAAAGCAAAAAGATACTATTTTGTGAAAGTTGGTTAAAAAAGGAACAAAAGGATATTGCATCTAATAATCCATCAAGGAGTAGCCAAAAATTATTAAACGTTATTTACTTTATGCTAAATATTTACTTGAACACACACAAATATAACCGCAATTTAAAAAGACTACAGATAAAATAACATTAGGAACAATAAAATGTATAAAATATACAACAAGAACAAGGCTGCAATATTTATAAACAGAAACATAAGCCTTAAGTTAATAAATAAAACATTATAAAATGTATTGTTACAAATAATACCTTTTATAAAAATAAATAGTGACATAGGTTTAGTGTTTTATTGATAGAAAGGCATGGAGTGCATTAAACTCAAAAGTGAAATTATTCTAAAAAAAACCTACCTACAACATTATAAATTCATTAAAATACTATATACCTACCTATTATTTTAAGAACCAATGCTGCTACTGTGCCAGTTATAAAAAAATATAAATATAATCCACAGATTATAATTTTTTCCAATGAACAAAAATATAGGAAGCAGCAAAACGCATCATGGCGTATGTTTTCTTTAAATTTTAGAAGTATAGTATATACTCATACGTTCACGATATCAAAATATTATGTTCATCGGTATTCAAAATTTCTAATAGGTATATAATATAACATATATTCCATATTTAAATTAATTATTTAGCGTCCAGAATATGGCTCATATTTTTTCTATATTAATTCCAAAAGTCATTAAGGGGCAGTATATTCTGAGTATTCTGACACATTTCCTATACCCACACAATATGATGAGTTGAGTCAACTGGTAGATTATTATTTTTTTTTATGTCAATAACCATTTTTTACACTGAAATCATATGAAACAAGCCACTTGTCTAGCTGGTCTCATCGTCCGCTTTAGCCAGGTTCGGTTCGGAGATCGAGCGCTCTGTGCTCTCTGTTGTAATTATTGTGGATTTGTTTATATCTGGGGCATATTGGTACATAACCCCATGATGACATACGCGTTTTAAAAAGATGGATGGATGAATTATTATTTTTGACCCCCCAAAAAACTGGCAACACCTAAACTCTTTACAAAAGTCACATTCAATTACTTATCACTTTTTACATTGAAATCATATATAACTGTCGACTAATTAACAAGCCACTTATCTAGCTGGTCTCATCGTCCGCTTTAGCCAAGTTCGGTTCGGAGATCGAGCGCTCTGTGCTCTCTGTTGTCGTTATTGTGGATTTATTTATATCTGCGGGATATATCCACCAGAATAACCCCATGATTATACACGCGACTTACGAAGAGCGATGGATGAATTATTATTTTTGACCCCCCAAAAAAACTAAAATAACGGAACACCTTTCCAAACGTCACTATTACCACCTTACACTGCAAAAATCTTTATAAATAATTAATAACAAGCACTTCTCTAGCTGGTCTCATCGTCCGCTTTAGCCAAGTTCGGTTCGGACTCGGAGCGTCGCTTGAGCGTGTCGCCGTCCGGTGAGATCGAGCGCTCTGTGCTCTCTGTTGTTGTTATTGTGGATTTGTTTATATCTGGGGCACTGCGGGTTACGTCCACCTGAGAAAATATACAAAATACTATAAAATAAATGGATTACTGATATAAATGTCGTAGTTTTTAAGCTATTGCATAGCTTCTATCGCGGGCCTTGAGCGCGGGGACCGATAGCTTTACCGCGGCAGTCCCCGAGTGACACACGTCTTTTTGACGTGACAACGTCTTATAATTCGATAAAGCCGGCTGCACGCACGAAAAAACATGACTCATGCGGCGTTACCTCGCTCTGAGGCGTTACATGTAAGGCTTGAAGTGCAGCGAGAGCGCGGAACGAGCGACAAAGAAGCACAATCGGACGTTGTCACGTTCAACAGCTATCGTCAGTAAACCGACTTTACAGACAACCAATTTTTTATTTACCCGTCTGCTGTATTGCAGAAAAAAGTGAAATAGTAGTTAACTAGTTTTAGAGTCAATCAGAAAAAATATACAATGCGACGGTGATTATTAAAGATGAAAGAGGGAATGCGTAGGTAAGTAGAGATGTACGTTTGTCGATATTTTCACGTGAATACTACTGAACGAATTTTTATAATACTTGGTTTAGTGATGATATAGCTTATGTGCCAATATAACACATACTATAGGAGTGAATACTATAACCCGCGACTAATAACGCGCGGCACAGCGAGGAATTCATAAAATCATATTACTATTAATACAATTATAATATACCAACCAGCTCATTATCATAATCCGGCTCATGTTTGATCTCAGCGAGATTATCGTTGAGATAACACACACCGTTGAGGTCTATGGCACTGTTAGAGAAAATGGCCGCCGCGCCCGTCGAGTCTACACGCGGTTCGCTTTTCTGTAACAAAATATAAATTATTAGCTGTCCCGGCAAACATTGTTCTGCTTTTTCTCTTATCACTTAGAGATATGAAAAAAAAAATTGGTTGTTTGTAAAGTAGGTTTACGATCGAGATGTTTACGTGATAACGTCTTATTGGTGGCAGCGCGAGATGAGACGGGAGATCGGTCCGTCTCTCTCTCGTTATGCCTTTTTTTTTTTTTTTTTTATAGTGGGGAAATCTTCTTAGATACCCCCGGCTCCCGGGGATGGAGCCGTGGTTATGTCGGATTTCTACCGACTAAAACCCCACTCTGTTCCATCGCGCTGCTTTGGACGGAACTGCGGGAACGGTTACGACTCTACCGCGTGTCCCGCCCATGCCTGCGATCGCGCTCGTGAGGTTTTGGTGTGACACAAGTTTCTGAACATGTCACCCGACTAAAACGATTTTAAAAACGTTATCACGTTAAAAAGATGTTGACCGATTTTCAGATCTACCCAATGGGCACACAAAATTTCATGTGAATCGGTCCAGCTGTTTCGGAGGAGTATGGTAAATAACATAAAACATTGTGACACTAGAATTTTATACATAGAGATTATCATCGTCGACGTCGTCATCCTTATCGTAGTCTTGCGGGTTTTTAGATATTAATAAGGTTGATTTAGATCATAACAGGTTTATAAGTATTGGTGCTTCTGGAATGAGAATTAAAAACTTCTACTTTTTTTACATACTTGCCTAGTTTCACTTTGATTGAAATTAGGGGCCTAAGCGACTGATCCAACATTGATGTTACATATAAGACCTAAACAATGTTATACTATAGTATAGTATACCTACATTATTTTTCAAATAAAAATATGAAAAGACTAATCATTTGTACATAAATAAAACTCACAATGGTATCACTGGGCACCAAAAACTTCAACTGCTGCTTCTTATCTGGCGGCTCGCAGTCCGGCGTTTTGTGTGTGTAGATCTCTTTGAAGTCTTTGTGCTCTCTGAAATAGATAAAAAGTAAAAACATTATCATCATATACATAAATATGTCAGTTTTAATGTTGGGATGTTTTCTGTTCTTTCAAACAAATGATTACAAGTCAGCAACACTTGTTCACTTAAATTTTGTAAATCACTAACTTATATGAATTATCACTTGTATTAGAAAATATAGAAAGGTAACCGTTTTTTTTTTCCTTTCAGTTTATATCACACAAAACAAAAATAAAAAACTTAAATACGTTTAATTTTTTTTAAGTGAAACTTCTTTAGGCGCGTTGAGAGTAAAATTTCAAGGTCGCGTCATGGCAATACCGTCACGTCCTGGAGTTCGGCGACGATTTTTGTATCTTTAAATCTTGCCAAATAAGTTTAACTTCTGACACGTGTGCTCGGCACACACGCTCTTTTTTTTAATTTATTGTAATCACTAAGGTTAAAATATTACCGTTTAGGCGTAGTCTGATGGCTGTCAGTTTTCTCGCTTTGGTGCAACGTGATGAGATCGCACGCTTTGCCCAGTATCACTATCGATATCAACACACGCACTGTTATCAGACATATGTACGCTAGGAAGATTAGGAATATTGCCGCGAATCTGTGAAATAATATTATAATTTAATGATGTGTGATATATTATAAGAAAAATGTTAAGTATCCAATCAACTATATCATAATAATTTGCAATTGTAATTATATTCAACACATAAAGTACCATTATGTCAACTGAAACTTGTACGACATTTAAGAATTTAAAACAATATATGTTCATATAGACTCTTTTAAAACTGATTTTTTTATTTTATATTCGACCTTATTATTTAAACTATCAAGGCACAAACAAAGGAATTTCACCTATTAAGGGCTGATTTTTCAATCCTTGGTTAAAACTTATTCGTCGAATAATGTATAAAACTACCATTTTAAAAACGTATTCTAATTGCCCGTATTTGACAGTTTACGTGACATTTTAATATTATCGTGTAATACTTTATTGGACGTATAAGTTTTATCCAAGCATTGAAAAATCGGCCCTAACTTTTACAAACACTGACCATTATAATAATATTTATAAATTTCCCACCCCACTATTCTGTTAGCCATAGAGCATTAGACAAACCATAGACAACACACTTTTTTTAATAAAACACTCACCCATCGACTTTAACAGCGTGCACCAACACTCTCGTGATAACCACCCCTAAAGGTAGTGGTATAAAGCCCATCCGCCTTGCTACTAAGTCCGAATGATCGCTAAACGCATATTTTTGCCGAGTTTGGGCAACATCGTACGCGAGACTCACTGTATACTCGCGGTACACGCCGTAGGGGATCTCGTTGAAACTAAATTATAATACATATAATATATAATTTATTTTTGGTTTGGTCAAAAACTAAAATTAAAAAAAGCAAAACGTACGTTTTATTGTACGTGCTCAGTACGCACAACGCATACGCATAGACGCTAAATCATAGACAATGATATCAATTATAATTTACTTGTTGTTGCAATTTTTTAATTTTGAATTATTTGCATATCAATTGTGATTTTGAAATGTTTAAAATTTTATATATGTATTACAATTTTATATTTTACATTATTCATTTGCTTTATGTACATGATGAAATAATATTTTTGAAACCTTTACAATTTTTTTTTACACCATCTAATATTTAAATATACCGATATTTACAGTACTCACCGAGTTATAAAAGCGTGCTTCACCCAATCAATAATAACCTCAAACGTCAACACAAGCACACAGTCGGGCGCCAAAATCCAAAACCGTTCCTCTTTCCATACAAATTCCTTCATAGTTTGTAACACTACTATAAATAATAGTACGGACAGATGTAACCTCTCTCTGACGTCACTGCAAGACACTTGGAAGAGGTTGTTCTTGTCAAACTTTTTGAATACGCTGCCTTTTAGCTCTACAAACTGTAAAGATAAAAATTGTTTTATTTTATATTATTTTATCAACAAAAAAAAATTATGGTAATTCTTTTTCTAGGCAATGTAGACGACAGCACAACTATTTGTGGAGCATTGAATTACTATGTACTTCATACTAGTGAGGACTTCGCTACTACACTATTTGTAACACAAGTTAGAGCCAATCGTCTCAAACCAATTTTATTTTTGTTATATTGATTGGTTTTAAATTTTAATTGATAAGTTTATTCAGATTTTTTAAATAAGATAAACATTTTTTTTTAAATTGATTGGTTTTAATTTATAATAATAAGAGGCAGAATATCTACAAAGTGTATGACTCACTAGCCGCCCCGCACCGCCGCGGTCCTCTCTATACGTAGTAATAATACCTCAATGCTATGGAGAAATATTTTATTAGTGAAAATTAAACAAAATTATGTGTCCCAGCACTGGATATAGGAAAAATAATTTATTTAAGAAGTTAATGCAATTCAATACAATCTAATTAATAAAACCCAACCTATTATTTTAAAAAAATTGTTTGTATAAATTAGCCATTTAATCAAGAGCCTAGGCTATTAATGACTGTTAATAATGTAAAAAAATGAGTAATAGCCATTTAACTGCTTGGCTGTAACATAAGTTTATTTCCTGATTCATTCAACAATAAATTCATACTAATTTTCAACAATCAAAAACCTAAATTATAATCAACAATATAAAAGATGAACATCACAATATCCATATACTACAATAGCCATTGTTTATTAGCATATTGTTAGCATTGCGCTAATTAAATGATGCAACCTAAATGACTCAACTTACATTATTGGACATCATAATGATGAGTAGACTCTTGTTGTTAGAATTGAATGCCACATTGAGTGTTGTCGCTTGAAATAACACCAGTAGGCTGTGGAGAACTGAATATAATTTTAAGGAAATAATATAATTTTTTTTATAATGGGACATGAATAATAATTAATAATAATAGCAGTGTTTATTATTCTTGAAAATCAATTTATATTTCATTGAAAATAAAAATGTGATAACATTAGCGAAATGCACTCTTTAAATCTATTATGCATTATCTAAAGACACAAGGAACAATGAATCTGAATAACTTAATAAATATATCTCATAAACCATTAAAAATTAATGTCAAAAAGGGTAAATGACTTGTATAATTATTTATCAATCTATCTTTTGATATAATATTTAATACTTATCAGATATTTTTTCAGAAAATCATGACAAATAATACTTAAATATAAATTGGATGTTTAAAAAGGATACAGACATATATCATAGCAAAAATCAAGTGCGGTATGACACCCAAATGCTCCCGTTTTCTATCTCTTGGTTCTGTCGCTGTCCAGAACAACGCATCAATTGTATCTTGTCCAAACGCTGAAAACAACCTGTCTCCAACCTCTAACATATTATAGAATATATATAACTTCATAACACTCTGACTCTTCACTAGATGATACATCATATTGGTATCTATATAACACATTAATATACTACATATTAAGAGAATGAATCCTTTAAGTACATCGCAAGTCTCAGCCGGTTTTAGTATACTTCTATGGGAGTTTGAGCAGAACCTGAAAAAGTTATTTAATAGTACCTGATCTTCTTTCTAACTTAGCATAATCAATTAAGAATTATATTATACTTGGCTGGCAACTTAAATAGCTTATGCTTCATATTAATGAACAAAATAACTACTTTAACATAAAGCTTACCCAAAACATCTTCTAAATAATCTTTCCAAAAAGGACCAAAACGCCATTATAAATCTTAGAGGAAGAAATGTATAAATGAACAGGAGCGAATCGGCACATTGAAAAAATCCATATGCCATAAATTTCTCCAATTCTTGTGGTATTTTAATAAATGAATACACCTTCTCTCGTCTCGCTGAGAATCTTTCTTCATCGTGTTCCAATAAATAGCCTCTAGTAAGTTCTACATGCAGAAATGTAAACAGTGAAGCATTTTTTTCACCATCTGGAAATTTAAAGATAAATCAAAACACATAAGGAATAATAATAATTTAATACAGATAGTTTTTTACTTTATCTATAAATCTTACCTTTGCTTTTTATCTCTTTAATCACCCTATCCGTAAACTCTCCGGAGTTCGTTTGGTTAACATTCTTAAAACGTAACCTTTTGGTGTGCTCTTGTAAATCTTCATTTTTTAATGTCATGTTAGACAGGTTTACTTTGTCATCAATTTAAAAACATTGCTAAAGGAATCGTAAGAGTTTTAAACGCACAACTAATAAACAACTTACACCCAAATAAAATTAAAAATACTTTGACCGACAACAGACAAAATTCTGACAGAAGACAAACATTTCATGATATGACAGATCGAAATGTCAGAGCTACAGAGTAAGTAATCTCATATCAGTCGTGACTTTGACACTATCAATTTTACGTCTGTAGTTTTTTAATTTTATCGTTTTCAACTCAGAGATTTTCAAGGTTTTCTAGGGTTGTTTTCTCGTGTGTTTATAAATATTTGTAAAATGATACTGAACCATACAAATAATTAACGCAGTACTAAGGACAAAACGGACGACTATGATAACATTTCATGCATGCTAGTTAAAACCAAATCTGAGAACTTGAATAAATTAAGCCAAAGTAAGGCTAACTAATCTAGATTATATAGGTACGGTCTATACTTTTAGAGCATTTATAATATATTCATTTCTTTATCGTATATTTGAGTAAGTTAGTTTTTTTTTATGAATTAACTACTGCTAATTAAAGTAACTACTAAACATTGTACATAGGTATTAATTATTTTTCTTATGTACTTTTCATTCTCAATATTACAACTGAACAACTGTTCTTATTTTATCATTAAAAATTAAATGTTAAATACACACGGGCCACACACGGGCCCTCAAAACACGAACTTGCTCAATCCGCATTCTTGAATCTTGACTCGTGAAGTTGTGAATTTATTATTTCCGCAGTCCGCTATACGTACCGTAATCGCATTCCGGTTTTTTGATTGAGTTCGATCATGTCGGTAACTACAATGTCAAAGTGTTAACAATAGTACAAAAATATTTATTTATAATTAACTGGAATATAAACATTAACTTAAATCTAAAAGTTTTTCATGCTGTTTAAATTATTGTCGGTAAATATTGTGAATGTAAGTAGAATTTTAAATTTAAAAGTGGGTAACTATGTCGCGCCAAGTGGACGTGAATATTAACAAATTACTCGATGGATTAGGCCTTGATGGAGATGAAAATGATTTTTGCGATTTTACTATAGCCGACCAGAACTCTGTTGCTGAATCTCAAGGCATAACGCCAACGACTCCTTCTAATTTTAAACCTGTACTCGGCAGTAATGTAACTTATGTCGTAGCCTGTGTGATATTGAATGAAAACAATGAGATTTTAATGATGCAAGAGGCCAAAGAAAGTTGTGCCGGTAAGTGGTATCTTCCTGCGGGCCGTATGGAAAAAGACGAAACAATTGTTCAAGCTGCAGCAAGAGAGGTACTCGAGGAAACTGGACTGTACTGCAAACCAGAAACTTTACTAGTCGTGGAAACCGCGGGTGGTACTTGGTACAGGTTTGTTTTAACGGGAAAAGTGACTGGTGGCGAACTCAAAACACCAGCAAAAGCTGATAAAGAATCTTTACAGGCAAAATGGATTTCGAATTTAGATGAGATAACTTTACGAGCAAATGACGTTTTGCATTTAATTGAACGAGCTAAAATGTACAAACAGAACCGTCCTAGTGAAACCTGGCATAAAAACATTCTACCGGCACCAACTCCACACACAAAAGATCTATTGCGACTTATAGTCCTAATAAAAAAACGAAGTACAAACAGATTGCATGTATTATTGAGTGAGAAAAGTTCTATACATTTTCCTACATGTGAAATAAACCCAGCTAAAAGTGTTCATTCTACATTGAGAAGGTTTATGGTTGAAATGTTTGGGGCTGATGTTGCACAGCACAGACCATTGGGCCTCTTTAATGTGGAAGCCGATCCTTCAGCTCATGGTTGCTGTCTCTCGCTACTTGTAGTATTCAGACCTCCTCTTGAGGAAGTGCCTTTAATTGGTAAATGTGCTTGGCATGAGCTGTCACAAGAAGTTGAAAGGAATCTCTTACCTGTTGTGTCGAGAAAAAATTCTACTATTGAATTGCATGTTGTACGTTAAAATGACAAATACTTTGTACCGTTGAATTTCAAATACTCATACTGCTGGCTCTCTGTTATATTAAGAGCAAACCCTCTTTATGAAGAGTCTTAAAAATTGCTATATGTATAGTTGAAACATTTGTTTCCAAAAAAGGTGGTTATTTATATATTTTTATTTTTACCGAATGTATTTATTTATTTATTTTTTATTTATTACTTCATGGATCTGAAATCGGAATATTTTATCAGCTACAAGCAAGCTTATTTTTACTTGAAAGTTTTAAATTTATAGTATTAATGCCCATAATATATCGTTTTATTCAATAATCATATAATAATCTAAGAAGTTTAACAGAATAATTAACATACTATAAGAAAAACGGGTGAATGGGGACAATATTTAAAGTTCTAACCTACTAACAAAATTTTTGCTTGCCAGAAAATTAATCACTTTTTGTAGAATTAATTTTGTTATATTGCAAGCAAACTAAATCACAATAGCAAAAATTTAAGGAAAATAATAAATAAGGAAAATCCAAATAAATATTGTAAAAAGAAATATTTCTGGTGGGTACTTACCCTAATGCTTTTCTGATAATAATTATTAATGCAATCAAAGAGACCAAAAAAGATGGGTGTAAGTAATATTATTTTAAATTTTTAGCCATGATATTTAATTTACTTTTATAGATATATATTCAATAAGGACAAAATCAGTATTAAATTAACATTCCATTGAGGATAAGTATTGTAACTATCTCCAAATTAAAACATAACTGTATGCACATTGTATGGTAAAACATATTGTATTTTTTTTATTTGTCAAAAAGGCAGCTACTTAACACATAGGTAAAAAATGTCTTAATATTATGTAGGTATATACATTATACAATAATCTGAATAATAATAATAATAACTGAATAAATAATAAATAATAACTGAATATGAATTGTTATCATTTTTTTTTTCAAGGTGCTACTATGCATTTTTTTGCATATTATGTTTGATTTACATATTATATTATATTAATATGTTAAATTCTTAATAAAATATTTTTCTAATTCTGTTGTTTCTTTTAACACCATAATTAATTATCATTCACAGAAAAAAAGCTGATATGTGATTACATATTTTTTCAAGGACAGCAAAGTAGTTTGCTTAACAACAACAAACTATTTGTTTTCTTAATTAATTTTGATTGCCAGTTAAATTGAGAACCGTCCGTGATTACTTGAGTACAGCGCTCGGCAAACTTCTTGGCCAAAAAGTAGCGTGGTGGGGGAAGCTTGCGCATATAAAAATGTACTAAAACTTGATGCGCAAACTTCCCCCACCACGATACTTTTTGGCCAAGAAGTTTGCCGGGCGCTATAATAATTTTTGGAATACATAATATTTTGTTGCACAGAGGAAACAAGCGGAGTTCATCCATTTCAGGGTTACTAGTTTCTGAATAAAATAAACTTGTTTTTTTATATGATTTTATTTAAGCATTACAAAACCTGCACCTGACTAGAAAATTGAACAGCAGGTTATTTTCAATAAATTTCATAACATAATTCCTAATATTTATGTGTAAATGTATGTATCACTATTAACATCGCTGTATATACGATTCGTAATAACAATGTGCATTATTAACTCTACCAATCCAGAGAGAATAAAAAAAATACATAAGATTTGGAATAACGGTTTTAGTGCAATAATGGTAAAAAACATTATTAGTAAAAAAATAAGCTTTGGTACATATAATACACATTGTGTAGTCCATAATTGGTTGTACATATTATAATTAAATACATATTTTTATAACATAAGTCTTAACCAGCTAATGTATGAAAATCGATTTTGTGCTATTTTGTAATTATGTGAATTCCATTCCATTCATCGCAAATCCATACATTCATGATCGAAGATAATTTCACAGTTCATATACTTAATTTACCTGCCATAGGTATTATAGATTACCGTTCATCAAAATTATCAAGTTTAATAAATCTATTTTAGTTACGTAGGTAAAACATGCGCATACTAGCAGAAAAAAATTGCAATATTTTAGATAATATCTAAAACCCCGTGATATATTAAACAATCAAAAAATGTGTCAACTTTACAGGACATGATATAACAATGAAACTAGTTATTTCTATTATTGGTTCCACGCCATAGTCTATTATTTGCGTCCCTAGATAATGAACACAGTGTACACGACTTCATAATCTGTTTTTGTATCTAGAATTAAACATTATTTATTAGTCAATTACATTTTAGGCAGAGATCATATTATTATACTTTAATATTTCATATTATTATAATTAATGGGGAACATCACAAAATATTGTCCTAATGAAACATTTCAATTTTTGTTAACATTGTTCTTCACATTGTAGCATTTAATACGGAAGATCGTTTACCCAACGTTTTTTTGCTTGCTTGCTTTTCTCTCAAGTATTCAGTAGGTATTCAAATTAATATAGGTACCGTATTATTATTACGACGTACGTACGTACTGTATATGTACGTATGTAGTTACGTAGTAATAGTACCTCAATGAGCGTACTACGTACGTTAGTACGTATAATTAGAATTTTTATAGAACAAGTTTGAAGCATAAGGTCTTGAATGTGAAAGGCGTTTAGTTTATATATAAGATAAATTATAGAGCAAACATAAACCTTGGTCAATTGAAATGTATGCCTTATTGCAACTTCATAGGGTTCTTTAATAAGCCGTTATGACTCTAGTAGACGATTTGGGTGAAGCCTTAATTTCTGATCAATGAAAAACCTACATCTTATCTAGATTACATAAATGCCTATTTATTGACTATCCAGAAAACTCGGAATTGAAGCTCGAGGTAAAACTATTACGATTTGAGATAATTTTAAATCTATATATGTACATAAAAATGAAACCCGTTTCGTGTTGTCACGGCATCACGTGTAAACGGCTGAACCGATGGCGATAATTCTTTTTTTATTATATTCCTTGAAGTACGAGGATGGTTCTTATGTAGAGAAAACGTAAATATGTACCACCGACCACGGACGAAGCCGGGGCGGACCACTAGTTGAATATAAAAATGATTCTAAACATAAAATTAAAAAATGTTATCCATTCATTACTTTTGAAACTGTAATGGACATAAATATATAAATACAGACTGGAGTAATCGAAATTGTAGATTTTATGACTATTGCATTAAGATTGCATTATATATTATGTGAGTTTGGTATCATAGATTACACAAAATTAACAAATTTAAACATTTCAATCGAAACAAAAACCAATGCATGTAGGTATGTAATAAATAGCTATACTCATACACTTAACAAAATACCACAATATTTAAAAAAAATTATAACATTTTTCAATTTGAAGCGCATAGAATATTATGTTCAACTCATTATAAATTTTAACTAATCTAATACAAAATTATAAACGCATAAACCATAAGCCATTTTATGAAAATTGCATTGTCTTATATGCTGCCATAAGGCTCAATAAACCTAAATAAATATTAATTACTATCACATCCTACAGAGTCTATAAAAACATTATAACAGGCCTGCTGCCATTGTCATGAGAAAAAACCACAGATAATGCAGATAATGGTAACTTTACCCTTCTAACTGTATACCTTGAATCCATGCATTGATATCAGCTGATCCAGGACATTCTAGATCATTTTCTGGTGCTATATCCGGAGTTAATATTCTCCGAGCGGCAATTTGACCTGATAAATAAGCTCCGTGCACTGTTGAATAAAAGCTGCTGTGTGTATGCTCTCCAGCGAAGAGTAATACTGGCTGAAAATTTAAGAAATAACAACGATAAAAAAATTATAAACCATGTGCATCATACAGGAAATAACTTATAAGTATTTGAGAGTTGGTAAATAATATGTAATTACATCTCTATGAAATCAACAGCTTACATCAGTTTAATGTGTAAAAAATTACAACATAATAAAAATGCAGATTATTTCAGTCATACATCAAAAACATTTGGTCTGGCAGGGCACTGAAGATTCTTACTTGGCCATATAGTAAATTAGTGAACAAAATGTGAAAGGCATCTTAACAATTCACTTTCAAAGCATTATTTAAAGCAGGGGCATGTGAAAAATAGTGTTTATAAATTATTTGAATTTATTCAGACCTGAACAGTAGCTTTGTTATATAACTGCCACCGTAAATTAGTAGAAACCGTTAGATTATATCTCGCGATTTTTACAATGTTACGGCGGCAAAACTATTAGAATACTTTTCAGTCAATATAACGATTATTATTATGTTTCTATATTCTAAAGATATGAAACCATCTTATAGAGGTGCATTGACATTTCAGCAATAATAACATTACATTAACAAGGCCAAAAAGCACAATAAATAATAAATTGGAATTTCTATTATAGCTAAGATACAAATATGGTCTGATTAATGATAAGATAACTAGCTACTACCTTTTTATCGCGTACATTCCTAAATAATGGTTGGGCTAAGCTCTCTACATCACTCTGACTTGCACCTACTCCGATAGCTGTGTATGCGCCGCGCGTGTAAGGTTGCTTTTTCCAACTAGTACTGAAATGACAAGACATTTTTATTTAAATCTATACTAATATTATAAAGCTGAAGAGTTTATATGTTTGAACGCGCTAATCTCAGGAACTACTGGTCTGATTTGAAAAATTGTTTCTGTGTTAGATAGCCCGTTTATCGAGGAAGGCTATAGGCTATATATCATCACGCTAAGACCAACAGGAGCGGAGCCACGGGGGTGAAACCGCGGGGAGCAGCTAGTTATTGAGTAATTGTTATCAAGAATTCTCGATAATCATATTTTTAATACATATATTGTTTGTTGTTGTTGTTCTAGTGGTTTTTAATTGGGATTAAAAGAAATCTTACGTCCCCTGTAATTTTAAATGAAGACAATTATAGGTTGAGATAATAAAAGGATTTTATCAGCTTGCTAGATAAACATATGGGTATTAATAATATGCTCTAGATATGGAAGAACTGATAAAATCTAATTGGTTCCCTAAGAATATGAAAATGATAATGTTTTGACATAATTTTGAAATACTTTGTTAATTATGATTATTGTGTGTAGATTGATAATATGCTAGGTAATGTATTGGGCTTGGCTTTACAAATTCCTTCAGTGAATCACTTGCTCTATCTTGTGGATTTGTTTATAATTAAATAATAATAATTATAATACATGCATATTACATCCACAACTATTTAGTTCATCGGAGGTGATAACCCCTATGAAGTTCAGTACTCTACAAACATTGCAGAGAGTACTTTACAAAACCAGATGTACAACATTGTGGTTAACAAAACAAAATATATATTTAAAAAAAAAACTTACCAAACACACAGTATAGGCTCTGGAACAAAGGGGTCATTTAAAAACTTCCTCAATATCTTAGTACATGTCACTCCAACCTCCTCCATTGATAAAGTTTCCATGTACTCAGCCTCTTTACCTGATACCCAGCCTAATAAAAGGGTTTCCGTTACTTTTGTAAACGAGTAAATTTTTTTATACCATGAATCTGCCATACTTTCCGTGGACGAGGCATTATCCCAAAGTAACATGATCTCAGTTATGTCAGGATTAAGAAACGGTCTTTCATATTCTAAATATATTTTATCAACAGCACTAAATAGCAACCTTTCTATTGCCTCCAATTTGTATTGAGGTAATGAAGGTTCAAATAGAGTGCTGGCGTGATCCTTTAGTACACCCAAAGGAATTGTGCATATAACATGATTAGCATAATAACTTTCACCATTGTCACAGTGTACCTCAACTAAATGTGTCCTTTTCTTTGGCTTGTCTTCAGATTCTACGCTAGCTTTAATGAGTTGACCAGCTTGATCAGGGGCTGATGTTTTTGAGATATCCTCTATAACAGTCTGATCTGAATCTTCAGATTCTTCGCCTAAATCATCAGAGTTTCCATTTGTATTCCAAATTATTTTAGACACTGGATGATTTGACATTATTTTGTCTGCTGAAATATTCTTGGTCAATGGTTCTAAAATTCGACTGTACCCTGAAGGTATCAGAATATTACCACCTTGTAATTCTGTGTAACTACCAAGTTCTAAGAGATCAATTTCATCCATTGAATTACATCCAGATATACATGTTTCACGTTTTAAAAGACAGTCGAAGATTAGGCGTCGCAGCCTTTTCTCTTCTGACGTCGGTAAGCGCTCAAGATATATTGCTGCTTCAAGATTTATATGTTCGCCCACACTGTGAATATCAGGCGGTGGTAGATACTGACACAAAAAATACTCCTCGCATCGTCTTAAAAAACACACATAAGCCTCATGAATTTCGTGTAAAACGCCGAAAGGTACTTGCTTTCCATCCTCTGTTGCAGCTATAACCTTATGTGGTTTTGGTACGTTGATTATATTTACAAGTCCGTTTGCTGTTGCCAACTCGTATATTGGATTACCCAAAACGCCGTGGATCCAGTTCGCTCCTAGTTCTACTCTGTGATGTTTCATTGGTATAGCAATAATACGACCACCGATACGTTTTCTTGCCTCTATTATGATAAAGTCCTGCATCCCATTATTGATAAGATGATTAGCGGCGGCTAGACCTGCCACACCGCCGCCAATTATAATGACATTGTATTTATTTTTTTCACATTTTTTACTAGAATTAATTTCGTCGTCGCCCATACTAATTATTATATTTTACAGAGAAAATTTACAACTGAGCTTTTATATTTGACGCTCAGCTGTTAAAGTCTGATTGTGTAATTGTCACTGTCAAACATAATTTTTAACTTTACATCATGGCTTCATAGGCAATGGTAAGTTTGTATACAGCCTCACTGATTGATTGTACACAGATAATAATTTTATTATAAAACATGAATATATTTTATATAAAATGAACTCAAATATGTATATGACAAAAATTATTTTTTTCCATAGGAATGAGAAACAGAAATGTAAATAATAATAAGATATTTGTCGCCTCCCTACGCACACATCCTGACTGACCGACCCTCCCGTCCCGCAAATTTTGTTTTCCTGATTTTAGCAACGACAAGATTGGCAAATCTTTTATCTCTTTTTGTCACTTGTCATTTCCTATACCTATTGCTTTCTAATGACCTTTGAATATGCTGAATAATAATAACGTGAAATCTTTGTTTACTTCTCGACTAGTCTAATCTCGTGCAAGTGTTTTTGTTATTGTAAAAATTTTATCAGGAAATATTTTGAACACTGTTTTTAATATCAATTTGAGTGAATTCTGTGAGACTTGTTATTGAGTTGAAACGTTTTCAATCCTGTGTGTATTAACAATCTATATTGCTCTAAATAGCTACAATATCAAAAGTCATTGTGAATAATTAAGTGGATTTTATTTAGTGTTGTGTTTTCCATTATGTAATTGAAAGATGAAATTGACCCAGATAAATCATTTCATAACAGTGTGCAATGGTGACATATAATATATTTGTTATATACAATCAAAATAAATAAACATTGTAAACGACACGTGGGCCTCAGTGAATTAAAATCGATAAAGACGTAAGCGTGCGCCTGTGTATCAACGAGACGATTCTACGTCAAGGTCAACCTACATAAACACGTGCAATGTCGGATTCTATTTACACTCATGACTTTCTTTTAGAGTCCAGTTTTGATATAAAGCAGGAATCGCCCTTCGAATTGGGCACGATGTCCGCTTCTGTACCAATACCACAGAGGCGTACCGATTTTAGTGACTTGAATTCTGATTTTGACCTTTGTTTACCCGACACACAAGTAGGTTCCTTCCACAGTGTTCCCACTTACAACAAGTTGTCTTTCGATGCGGAGAATTCTAAAATTGAGCCGTTTAAAATGGAGGACGATGATATATTTCAAGTTGACAAAGCTGATTTAATATTGGGGCCGACACTGGCGGAGTTAAACGCAAACCCAGATACATCATTGGATGATTTGGACTTTGCCGATTTGTTGATGCCAGAAGAGAGTGAATATTGTATACAAATTGGTGGTGCGATGACTGGTTCCAGGCGGGATGCAAATACTTTACAGACTGCTCCACTAGCTTCCGAGAGTCCCTGTAGTCCATACAGTCGAGCTCAGCTTGCATTCTCTCCGTCGAGTCAGCATAGTTCTGCTTCGTCCAGTTTCGCACAGCCAATGAACCAATTACCAGAAATGTTACTGCGAATGGATGGTTATAGTGGTGAAATAGCTCTAGGACAGTCAGTCCCTGCATCGTCAGTGCTACCACCCTTTCCAACTAGTGTAAAGACACAACAAGCACAATTGTCATCATCGGCTCCAACACATTTAACTATGGAACAGGTAAATATAATTAATTATAATGTATGTACTGTGTAAACAATATATTGTATACTTATATCAAATTACTGATGCAAGAAATAGAAGCTATTTCATAACTTTAAGAATAATATTATATTTTTACCTTTTTTAAATACTGTAACTAATATATCTGAAGTATGTGGCCTTATCTTTATTCAAGATATAATAAAATTTCGCACTGAATTATATTAAAAGATAATAATAAAATATTCTAATAAAGTGAGTGTTTTTCACTTTGATTAAGGTTATTTTTTATATACCTGAAATTATGTGAATGTTCATATCATGTTACATGTGTACAATATTATAATCACATCATTATTAATGTTTCCTTCAAAAAGCTATTAACTAGAATGCTACAAACTATTAAAAACTATTTCTAACAAATGACTAAAATCATAAAAATTTTACATTTTCCTTGTAAGAAAATCGTTGTAGGGGTTATTACATATTAAATACATTTTAAATAATCATTTTCCCTATTGCATTTCATCTCATTGCTTATATTTTGTTCAAAAAAATACATTCAAAAAGATTTTCCAATAAGAATGATCAAAACAAACTGTTTGTTATTCAACAAACAACTGTGTTTTTCCAATTTTACCCCAGTGTTATTGATTATTTACCATTATTGATATATGGACTTCCAAGTTTAATATATTCATTCATAAACAAACCTTGTTGTTGTTCAATAGAACATGGATAAATATATTTTATACTATGTATTTTATACATTTAAATGTTAAATGGTGTGGTACAATAATTAAATACAAACTAGCTGTGCCACGCGGTTTCACCTGCGGACAAAGCCACACTCAATATCAAGTATTTCTATAGAAACCTATATTTCTATTAAGTTATAATCTAAATCTGTCCTGAAGTTTTTATGTGAAAGAATAACACATCCATAAACTTTCTTGTTTATAATATTATACTATATTATACTATTATACTATACTAGCTGTTCCCCGCGGTTTCACCCCGCGCTGCTCCGCTCCTGCTGGTCTTAGCGTGATGATGTATAGCCTAAAGCCTTCCTAATCAGCTATATAACACCGAAAGAATTTTTCAAATCGGACCAGTAGTTCTTGAGATTAGGG
The DNA here is from genome assembly GCF_061535395.1 of Colias eurytheme. NCBI lineage: Eukaryota > Metazoa > Arthropoda > Insecta > Lepidoptera > Pieridae > Colias > Colias eurytheme. The sequence continues at coordinate 9,979,203 of NC_142993.1, read as the reverse complement.
CGTTCAAACAAACAAATAAACTCTTCAGCTTTATAACATTAGTATAGATTATGACAATAATATTAACTATGTATAATTAAATTTAAATAAATAAATAAATATAGTATAAAATGTTTGATAGATATGGCAGCGTCGCGAGCCTCGTAAGCACTTACTGTCAACGAGCTCGCTCGCTGAAGCAGGATCAGTTTCCTCGCTATCCGGAAGTCTGTTAAGCCCTGGAACGGGAGACTTTTCGCAGGATGAGGATGACAGGGATATCGAATCGGACGAGGATAGCGACCGATACGAGGATCTCTCTTCTGATGGTATGTGTTATAAATTTATAAAGAATAGAAAAAAATTTGATCACGAGGCGGAACTCGAACCCGCATCCTTTCGCGCCATTCCGGATGCCTGACCAACTCAGCCACTCGTGATTGTGATTGTATTCTTTATAAATTTGTATTTATAAAGCATTTGAATGCCATAAATCCAAAAATATAAATTCTGGTATGTGTTTTATTTTAAAATCGTAAAATATTGGAAAATATCTGCATTTTCCTGCGGATTTAAATGACTATTAAATTTCACCTAAAATTGTTCATAATTAATTTACTGGAAAGGGAAAGTTCAAATTTACTGATAAGATTATTATTAATTTCGAACTTTCTCTCTATTAAATGCTATTTTCGTTTGTATCCTTATTAGGAACATATCAATGAAAAACTTCTCGTATAAATTCAGTGTAATAATGATCGCTTGATCATATAACTAATTGAAAAAAAAAAATCACATACCTAACTAAAATATTTTTTTTAGAATCAAATGATGAAAGTCCAGAGAAAAAAGAAGCGCGACACAACGCTAAAAAGGAAAGGTATTTCTGGCAGTACAATGTACAAGCTAAGGGGCCGAAAGGACAACGACTGGTATTGAAGAAAAAATCGGAAGACCCTCATGTTTTGAATTCTGTCACTGATCCAGTTTTCAGTCCAAACTGTAATGTTAAAGGCATAAAACACAGGTATATTTGTAGACCAAGGTCATCACTACATAGTATAAAAGAAAGTCGCTTTCTCTGTCCCTATGTCCCTTTGTATGCTTAAATCTTTAAAAGTACGCAACGGATTTTGATGCGGTTTTTTTTACTAGATAGAGTGATTCAAGAGGAAGGTATATAATTTATTATGTATTAGACAAAGCGGGCGAAGCCGCGGGCGGTAAGCTAGTCTCTTATAAAAATAACTTTAGATTGGCTTAAGTTACATCATTCTACCTGCACAGCCCCAAAATCGCTATAATGTATCTCTCAATGCAGTACAAAATAATATTATACTGGTTTTTCACTCTGACGACATTTGTTTTGATCAAAACATAGGAAGAGTATGAGTCACAGCTCTATGAAATGGATAATATGCAAAAAAACGCTCGGACGTCATAAAATGTTTATAAGTTACTAGCGAACTCGGCGAACTCCGTTTCGCCACCCTATGTTTAAACACCAAACGAAATGTTACATGAGGCGCTGTATGTGAAAAATGATTTTCCCGGTTTTCCCGCTTTTCTGTTGAAATGTTTCCTAAATTTTCTTTGCTACAAACCTCACGGAGCCAGAGACCTTTCCAACGAATGCAAATCCGTGGAAATCGGTTCGTGCGTTCTGGAGTTATAGCGTCAGGAAAGAAAACGCGACTTATTTTTATATAGTAGATAACCGCAAAACTCTGTTTATTTCTGCAGACTAGACTTTAGGTTTATAAAAAAAAAAAAATATTTTGTTTATAAAGGTTATTGAAATACGTAACTACTTAAGTTTCATTTAACATTTAGAAATTTTAGACTAACGGATTATATACTTACGCGATTTTTTCATTTAGTTACGAAAGTATCGAACGTGAAACACTATTACTGAAGTGTTTATGAAAGGTAGAAATGTACTGTCGAAAGGTACTTATTAATAAAAACGCATTTTATTTAAAACGTCAAAGAGTAACAACTTTTAAAAGTAACAATAATATTATCGTTTTTTATTTTATTTCAGTGGAAAAGCAAGGAAAGGCGATGGCAACGATCTCACACCAAATCCAAGAAAGTTATATCTTATTGGTTTGGAATTAGACAATCTGGGTAAAGTCATAAACGATATGATACCTGTCAGTGAGTTACCGTTCAATGTGAGACCAAAAACGAGAAAGGAGAAAAACAAACTAGCCTCCCGCGCTTGTCGGTTAAAGAAAAAGGCCCAGCATGAAGCTAATAAATTGAAACTGTATGGGTTACAGCAGGAACACAGTGAGTATTTGTAAACACATAGGTAATTAATTAATAATTCGTTTTTTATTGAGAGGTAATACCGGTTTTCGAAGTGTGTGTATGTGTCAAAGTGAAGAAATATTCTAACAAGATTCTAATCAGAATGTAGAATGGATGTAGGGAAATATTTAAATTTGTTTTTATGTTTTCTGTTACATTGTCTACATCCTAGGTCATATTTAAGTGAAAATGTATTCAAAATACATATTTGTCTGATTATATTTCAATACAAGATACGGTTCTCATGTACCATACTATATTTATTTTAATAACTATATAATTATTATAATTTAAGAGCAATTATTTATCCTCCGCCATTGTTTCAGAGCGTCTCATAAATGGTATACATCAAATGAAGCAAATAATAGGCAATCGAGTGACGAACCCCGACAACAATGTTGAATGGACGTCACATCTTAATAATATTGTTAGCACGGCTACAGGTAAATTATTCGTTATATAATGTACAAATCTATTTAATCAGCATTGTTATGAATATCTTAATATGTATATATAAATCTCGTGTCACAATGTTTGTCCTCAATGGACTCCTAAACCACTTAACCGATTATAACTTGAGAGATAGGATAGTTTAAACATGTAGGTACCACGGGCGAAGCCGGGGCGGACTGCTAGTCTATTATAAATAATTATTTGTGTAAAGGTAATGTCGTAAATGTGATCGTCTTATTTTATTGTAGTGCGTAAATGCGAAAGCTTCTAAATTCGAAATTTTTTGACAATTATAAAAATTCGCAATCTGGCAGCACAAAGAAGTCTCGTGCTTGCCAGAAAAAAAAAAATAGAAAATACTCATTATATAGCTATTTATTCACTTTTTCTCTTATGAATACAAATAAAACTTTTGTTTCGATAAATCTTTTTCTTCCTAACCTTTTAAAATTTAACTTTTTGTTATTTACAGAAGTGAAAATAGCCGGCACAACATCGGAATTCGTCAACAAAATATTGGAAAACGTAAAATCCGGACAGAATAATGGCGGGCTGAACGAAATATAACTCGCAAACATTGTACAAGATTGCAAAACGAAAGGCTGTTTTATGTACCTCCAAAGTTATTTAGAAGAAAATTATGTCATATGAAAGCTTAATTGTCCAAGACAATGTTTATTTTTGTATGAACGAATTCAATGTTTTAGTCATTAGAGCTTCGAAAGGCAACTAAGGTAATGGTAACTCATCATTTTTATCTTTTGCCATATATTAGGTATTTATAAGAACATAAGTAGAAAGTATTGATCGTTACAAACCAAATAGTGGTTTTAAGTAATCGTTAGTTAGTTTTGGTTATGGTTTTATAGTTCTATTTAACTTATGGTTTTAATGTTACATACCAATGGGTAGACAATCTAACAATCTGCTTTTGAATCTTAATATAATCATATTAAATGAAGTGGTAGAAAGTTTGAGATACAATCGCTAAATACTCGACTACACTTAACTTTTAAGTTATCGGATAGTGTGACATTTTGTCATATTAATTACATACGAAAATTAAGTAGAATTTGAGTATTTGAAACCTATTTAAAATAGTTTTATAACTTATATCTCTCTTCTATCTAAATCTCCAATATATGTATTTTGATGGCAGACATGATTTTATATTTATAATTGTTTATTGTTAAATATATACTATTGGCTTCAAAAGTGAGAAAGATTTTCTAATGAACTCATGTGTACTAATGGCATTTGTGTAGATATATAGTAATTATAATAATGTGACAAAATTACATTAATTTTACTATATTGGTACCTAACTTGCTAGTCTTCTTTTTATAAAAAAAAAAAATTCAAAATTTAACAGTTATTACTATTCAAAAAGAAGATAATTCAAACAAACCAAAAACAATGATCAGCCAATGCAGCCAATCTAAAGTCATAAATGGTGTAGCTTTATTTTATTTATATATAAGATATATATTTAGAATGCTATAATATGTTATTTTAAAATGAACATAATATGTGGGTAACACTGAATATCATGCACAATAGCCTAACGATAATGTTATTGAGAAATACTACATTATATACCACCTTGTAATAGATATTGTTATTTTTTATTTTAAACACAAGTTAAAATTTTATTTCAGAATTTACAAGGTAATTGTATCTTCAATAAAACACCCTGGCATGATTTTCAGTGTGACCCATGTTTATTTTTCATGTGGTGCCAAATAACAACCTGACATCTTGATTTAAATAATGATACATATATCTGAAAATATTATAAACATATATTATTATCTTACAACACACTTAACAATAGAAATAATAAATATTATATTATATTTTCATATAACTTATTAAACCTGTATGACAGGGTCATTTTATATCAAACAGTACAAACATACTACATACATATTATATACATAATAATATGTTAAAGCGATGAATTTATGTTATACATTTTATTATTTAATACTCTTATTTACATTTTTACAACACATAAAAAAAAGTTATTTTTTACCATCTGTTTGAATGTGCAAATTGTCACTTTTATCGGCAAAATTAACACACAAATAAAAATTACCACATATGTTTCAAAAATATATTGAAAGATAGTTTGACTAGACATTATTGTAGGTATTAACTGTGATCAAATTAATGTATGATTTATTAATTATTATATTATATAACTTGCCATTATAGCCATTATAATGTAACTTATTTGATAAACGAGTTCTCAAAAATTAATATGACCAATGAATAAGTATAAAACATAACATAGATGTTATCTAATAAATAATAATGTCTCTTTTCTTCTTGTTAAAATAATAATAAAAAAATAAATAATAATAATTCTTTTTGGAATAATTATAGCCCGTTTCAATGATTAGTAAAAGCTATTTTTTATAGTAAGTATGCATTTGTTATTTGAACTCTTCATTTCAAAAAAAAATATGCATATCTTCAGTAGGTACTTAGAGTCCAAAAAGATGTTTATCTTATGCATAGATTCGGCACATTAAATATTTTATGATAAAAATTATTCATCTACATTAGTTTTATATTGATGATGCGTCTGAGAGTATGTGTTTAATGATATAAAGTAACAGAGAGTAAATACTAAATATATTTTGTCGTATTTAAAGATAGATTTTAAAATTATATTTCATTATTTGTAAGATAGAATTTACTATTATTAAACATATTAAATTTAATAAATTTAAATATAAAACCTGCAATATACATGAAGTGCAAATTTTATGTAGTTACATTAATTGACTTCTATTTTTATCTAGTTAGTTATAAGATTATAGATGTATCCATGATGTATCAATAAGTTTATAAACCCTGTTACAAGTTATAGGAAAATGGCGGTAATTTTGATTAAGTCAGTTGATTAGTATTGCCAAAATCATTTCCATTATAATTTTTTTTTTCTTATTTTGGGATTGCAAGGGAAACCTGTGACCTAGTGATGCATTAAGAAAATAAATGTACGAATAGTATGCGTATAGTGCGGGTTTTATTCTTTTGGCTATTGTATAAAAAATCAATACTTGTTGCAAGTTTGAAAATACCTATTTCCCGTTCGACATAAATGTACATAGGAATGTTAACTGCATTTATGCAAAACATATTCATATTTTATGACTAAATTATACATATTTATACAATTAATTAATATGTCTTGAGTCAACTCAAGTAAACGAAAAAAAATTACCACTATCATTTTATAGCTTTAGACTTTAGAATGGGTTATAAGTAAATTGAATAAAAAAAAAAGAATTTTAAAATAATATATTTAAGTTTATTTAAGTTAACAAGTAGTCATATTAATCTTAAAGATTTGTGTGTGATACTATAAGTGTTATGATATTTTACAATGTAAATTATAATTATATAATTTTAAATGTTTTTTTTAGTTTTACTCGATTAACTCAAATAAGTTATTTCACTAATGATACATGTTTTTTTACTCTTATTGATTTTGTGATAAGTTTAAATACGATGGTTATAATATGTTGTATTGAATATTGTTGGCTATACCATAAAGCAAAGGAATATTTAAGGCTAACTATTAATACGATTCAACTGCATTTCGCCATGTATAAAAAATACAAACTTCATCCGAGATAAAAAATCTTTGCTTAACATAATGTGTACATTGGTACACTAGGTATTTAAAGTTTTGTCTGTTTAAATTTCCCAAAAAGCAAAGCATATGTCGATAATTATAATGCTATAGAAATTGATACACTGAATCAAGTGCAGAAATCTCAAAATGATTTGCACAATTTTTTTCAAAGGCAAGAAAAAACATCCAAAGTTGTGTCTCAATGACGCACATAGTAGCTTTAATCAATACAGCAATTCTACATAATGAATAATTTGTTGTAAACAACAAAGAATCAACTTGTTTTTAATTCATTTGTGAAGTTTATGTTATTAAATTTTTACATATATTGTTGTTACATAATGAATTCACCACATTTTATTTTGCTTTATATAATTTTTTGTTTCTTCATAAGGCACACTATTTTAGGAAAGATTCTTGGTTGGGTAATGAAAGTGAAATTCAAATTGTAAAAATGTAAGATTGCCTCAAATTGTAAAAATGTATGATTGCCATAAGTTTTTCCATTTTAAATTTATTTTTAGCCCTTTATGGACGATAATCTGTTGCTAATTTTAGAAATATTAGAATTTGATTAATATCTATCGGTTTTTAATATTTTAACTATTGATATTACAAAAACGACAGTAGAATCTTTCCTTTTTAGTGCAACTTATTCAATTACCAAACTGAACTGGTCTGCGATTCAATAGGCTGTGCTTATTTGTATAATTTCTATTAAGTTTCTGGTATTGTTCTTTCTAATGGATTTATATCATTGTAATTTTATTTTAACTTAAGAATAAATAAAAATAAAACAAAATATTGACGTGTATTATTTATTATAAGAGCATTAACATTAATAACAGTACATTAAATGTATAAATTAGAATTGATTAAGTTACTTGGCATTGCGTGCATGTCATAAAAGACATTTATTTTTTGTAAGAAGTGGAATAATCCTGCCATCTGATAATTTTCTGAACACTCAACGTAATAAATCACCGCTTTTGCTGGTAAATCAAGGTGCTCTCTTAGGGTTACAACTGAAAAAAAAGATGGAACATTAAAAATATTCTGTTCATTAAAGAATTCATTTTTTTGCATCAAAGAAATTTATTACAAGTCAAAGTAGTAAAATGAACCTAATAAATAGAAGAGTAATGAAAAGAGATTTTATAAAATGCACATCTGTTTGTATTTACTGGTTCTCATTAATAATCATAAAAAACAATCACAATGCGCATACCTCCAGCTGCCACACCAGATATAATATTAGGTTGTTCCAATTTTGGGAAATTCAGTTCAAGATCAATTTCTGGGGTTATTGTAGTACATAATGTTCTTACAATGCATGAGTGGCACAAGTTTGTATTGCTGTAATAATCTGATATTGGTCTATTCACTAATACCAAAACCTCTTCACTTTTTTCTAAAAAGACTCTCAATAGCTCCACAATGTCTGTAGTGAGAAGAAAGTTGTAGTCTTTAAGAAGACATATGAACGCTTTCTGGCGCCTTAATTTATATAACTCGAGACCAATATCTTTTACAGTTGCTACTAGTTGTAAGGAGTGCTGTGGACGTATCTGAACGGCCTCTGTTATGCGCTTGCCATCGAAAATTATGAAAAGATCAATTTCGTCAGGTATGTTGAGGTTATTTGGCCATTTGAGTCTGAAAATTGAATAAAATCACGATTAGTAGAGAAGTATCTCAAAGAAATCATAATTCAGTGACTATAAGAAAAACCAAGGAGTACTACTATAAAATGTGAAAAAAAATTAAACAACAAAGTAGATGATTTTATCTGAATCACTAAATAAGAGAATATGTTTTACGAAAACATGAAGGACGACAGATATCAAGACTGTTTGTATCGAGGAATTTTAACTATTTAAGTGCAATTTTGGTTTCCAATTATAAGTCAGGAGCGTTACATTTATATTATTACGATAGAAATAAATATGTACTCCGGTGTATTATTTTCCATCGATGGATCATCCCAATCTTCCCACGAAGTTCTTGAGCCAGGTTCAACTATTTCTCCGAATAAACTCATGATTGATTTTAAATTATATTTATTCACGCACTGATAGGTATGTAATTAATAGGCAATTTAATAAAATACATAAAATACTTGAAAATACTATGTATATCAACAGGCAATTTTTTAAAATTCACTGATCATTGTTATTGATTATATGTCACTGTCACTGTGTCACGTCCACAGACATAGATAGACTACGCAAGTACCGCGATCTGTATGAAAACCAAGCGTGTCATATTTTTTGTACTGACCTTGACGCGTTATGACGTCACGAGCGCTTTTTAGTGATGGTAATTTCATTTTACGCTAAATCGATTAGGACGCCACTCCCGCGGCGATTCTAGTATCGTCCTATCCCATCGAAGTAAATCGAAAGAAATCAGATCAAACTAGATCTATGTCTAAGAGGTAATTAAATAAATGAATCGTAATCGATTACTAAATCGATTCAAGACAGAAAAATGATAATTACCATAGACAGAGGAATGATAAAATAAATTTATAAACCTTTTAATATTCTAACAAGCAGAGGCGGCTCGTGACAAAATTTTATGGGTGTTCACTTGAAAAAAAAACACTGAAAATACATGGTGTAAATCAGTACAATTTATTAAAAAAAAATTACTTATAAAGGAAATGCATACGTCTTTCTTTTTGATGTGCAAAAATATCTATAACTTTTTTGTGAAAGTTAAAGCAATTTGAAATGCACCACAAAATACGACACAATCCATTATCCTTCGTAAAATATGTCTGTTTTCATCGACACGGTCATTGAACTCGCGTATTGACTTTCGGTACGCGGAATCTAGTGCTTTACAAATGTCTTGTCGTCCGATAGACGCCAATTGCAGTTCATTCAACAAATGGTACCGAGATTGTGAATGTTTTTTCATCTTGATTGAAAGATGAGCTAAGTCGTCAACGCCCGTTTCAGTCCAAGCACTCTCACCTCCGCCGGCCGCGCCCGCTTTAAATAAAAGACACGGAAAACAAAATAGTTTGTTGCTTTCATCACAACCACACAACCACGGTGTTTTCACATATTGTTCAGATTTAAACACACGCGTATATGTTTTCGTTTTTGTCGTACATTTTTGCGTAAGATCATGTAGCGGTCCCTTAGCTTTACATTCAAGCCGAATTTGTAACGTTTTATCACACTTTTTAATGAACGCCACATTATAATTATTGTTCATTTTAACACTCACAAGTAATACTGATAACTACATGCTATTTCAACACGTATTTTATAATTTTAATTAGAAAATTGCATGAATCGCGCGCGTGCATTGAAGTTGACTCGAGTGTTTGTTTATATTAAAGAAGTGGAAACTGGCAACGTCGCGCCGCGCGCGCAATCACTGTCCTGCCGGGAGGTAAAAACGAACCGGCAACGTTTGCAGGTGCGGCGCTCCGAATTTTGCTACTTTTCCATAGAAAATCTTTTGTTTCACGCGCAGGGCTCTGGCAAAACCCTCTCTTTCACTCCTATTGGATTTCGTATTAGGAAATGTACTAAATCTTTTTTCATTGGAGCGCAATCGTGAGCGCACTTCTTCGCGCGTTACATAATACAGTAGGTATTATACAGGTGTATGGGATGATGGAATGATGGATATATTCATTGGTATTAATAGTAGTTTTAAAGATTACGATTGATTTTAAATTAAGGAGTATGATTTTATTATAATTATTTATGGGAGTTCACTGCACCAGCGCTCCTTAGGGCGAGCCGCCTCTGCTAACAAGTAAACTAATGTGTTTTAGCTTTTTCTTACATATGCCCATTGAGTTACCGTGTACTACGTACTAGAGAGGCCATCGAAAGAAAGTAATGAAACTGTCAATCAATCAATCTTTATGTCCCGTTGCATCAATCCATTTTTCTTTTATGTTCGGGTTACTTGGAAAACTGAAAAAACAAACATAGTCTAAGCAATAAGGAGTTTCCTTAAAAAACTCCCAAGATGACACTTTAACTAATGGCGTCCATGTCATAATATTTATTTTTAGTACCTTTGTATTAAAATACTTAAAAGTTCTAGGTCAAGTCGTATTAAATGACAAAAAAAATCTATGCCTTTTTTTCTGAAAAATTGCTCCTTCAAATTATCATTTTTCTGTTCGATTATAAAATCGATTAGAATCGAGAACTGTTGCATCAAATGAACATCACTAACCACAAAATTGGACAGAAAAATGAGAACAGAAAAATGAGAAGACGCTATTCATTGCTTGTTATCATACGACTCGATCTTTACCGTGCCAAGTAAAAGCCGCAATGTATTCCGAATCATTTCGTATGATTTGGTATCCGTGTTTGTCACGATCGTTTTCCACAGATATTCTTTATTTGATTTTAAAATAAATAGTGCATATTCTGATTAGAAAATTACTTACCGGTGGAAGGAAACATCTCTGCTAACTCGGCCACTCACAGCTGTGGAGTTTCTACAGTTTATAACGGCGTAATTCGGCATTTTACTTTATTCAGCTTCACGTCTTTCCTTGGCGAACTACAAGCGCGGACTGAGTGTAGGCCAGCGTCAAGTAAGTTTCATAATCTTAGTTTGGACACGGGAAGTACATACACTCGCTTAGTCTATCTTGATACATGTCTGTGGTCACGTCACAGACCACAGTCAAGTTTATAAATATAAGTTGCAATTTGCTTACATGACTGATGATAAAATAAAATTTATTTAAATCACTTTCTAAGCACTTTCTTATGTATGGGGCCTGTCTTGTAATTTTTAAATCACAATTTAAATACTGTGCTTATCCAGCTTAAAATTCCTTTTGTGGAATGTTTCTACCAATAAGATGAACGTGGTTCAAGTTCGTTGTAATATTTTTATTATACACTAGCGGTCCGCCCCGGCTTCGCCCGTGGTACATGTTTACGTTTTCTCTACATAAGAACCATCCTCGCACTTCAAGGAATATAATAAAAAAAGAATTATCGAAATCGGTTCAGCCGTTCTCGAGTTATGCGCTTACCAACACATTTTGCGATTCATTTTTATATATAAGAAGGTATATTTCACTATTTATATTTTATACGATAAGATACTTTATAGATACTATGATGACTTATTTATTTTCATAACTCTGAATGAGTTCAAAAAAAAATATTAGTTAGAACGGGCGTCGGGCAAGGCTTACGAACTGTGCTTACGAAAAGCGCGTTCTAATCTAGCTGATGACCTTTTTGAAGTGAAACTTCTTTATCGAGGTTGGAAAAAAATTTAGTGTAACATTTTTTCGTTACGCGTGACATTTTTCCGTTACGCGCCATCTTTTTCTTATCCCTACCACGCGTGATTCGACGTATTTCTGTAAAGTTGCATATACCTAGTAAATTATTTTTTGAAAAATAAGGTCATAAAGAAGTTTCACTTCTTACTGTGTGTACACTAGTACACGCACTGTGGTCTGTGACACGCACACATTTTTTTTTACCTGTGGTTATACCGTTATCTGTATCCCTTCATTTTTTTCCTGTGGTAGAAAATGACATTATTTTCTCTGTGGTTGACATTAGTGAAACTTGTAGAGAGAGAACGAAACGGTCAAACGTGAAACGATTTTTAGTCTCATTTGTTTAGTAAAATATCAATTATTTAACAAATAAAGAAAGGCAAAGACGCTGTATATATATAGTCAGATTATGATAAGAGAACTTAACACAACGAGGGGCATATTTTGTATTAATTAAACATGTTAAAGGTACTTTCACGGTGAATTAATTTATTTTTAGAAAATGTTCTTGTGTAAACTTCACCTTCCTTTTTACAGGATAAGGGACAGGTCACGTTTGAAGACAAATGGCCTTCTATGCGCCCTATAGTGTTGAAGCTATTAAAGCAGGAAGCGGTAACACAAATCGAATGGCAGGATTTGTTTGGGGCGGTACATTCCGTATGTTTATGGGACGAGAGAGGCCCATACAAGTTAAAAGAAGCATTGCAACAGGACATCATGATGTACATAAAACAGGCGCAAGCTCGCGTGCTCGCCCAACGCGAGGATCAAGCGTTACTCAAAGCTTATATAGCTGAATGGGGAAAATTTTTTACGCAATGCAATTATCTGCCTACTCCTTTCCGCCAGTTAGAAAATTCAATAAATAACATAAGTAAGGTAGCGAGTTCAAATTCATCAAATTCTCAAAAGAAGAATAATAATAACAACATTGAAGACAGTTTGGTCAGAAAGTTAATGCTGGATTCATGGAACCAGAGTATATTTATGGATATTAAGCAGAGATTGCAGGACTCTGCCATGAAGCTGGTGCAGGCTGAGCGTAATGGGGAGTCATTTGATTCACAGTTGGTTATTGGAGTCAGGGAATCTTATGGTGAGTGGACTCCATCAACAATCATTTGTTTGCAAATTAATAGATATATTGAAATACATTACATTTCAATTACAATTTATTGCATTTCTCAAAAATAACTACACCTTTTTTTATTTGAAAGATTCTAAGGGAACTGTATGATCTCAAAGGCAAAATTAAATGGGAGAAAAGAATACAGTTTTTATGATAATATCTGAGGTTGTTGACCTTTGACATGGAATAGGTATTTTGTTACTTTAGTATCATATAAATAGATTTTAATGCGAGCTTAAATGTTCCATGTAGTGTTTAGAATTTGAATTTCAATATTAATTTGTTAAGTATGAATAACATTCTGAATTGAAAGTGCCTTTATTTATTTATTTATTTATTGAAAGTTTTAAAGCTGTTCTTTGAATTAATGTGTGAACAAGAACCAAATATTCTATGTTTATTTGTATGGACATATAATTTAAAGAAAATATATATAGAATACAAGATGTATTTTGTTTCTAATCAAACAAAATACTGCATCGGCAGTTGGGTTAAAGGTTATTGATTAGAAACTGTACACAGATGAACAAGTTGTAAATGAATAACATTTACCTAAATAGTTTTCTACTATATAAAAATAAGTCGAGTTTTCCTTCCTGACGCTATAACTCCAGAATGCACGAACCGATTTCCACGGTTTTGCATTCGTTGGAAAGGTCTCGGGCTCCGTGAGGTTTATATAGCAAAGAAAAGATGTCTCTGGTGGCCAAACAGAGTTCGCCCGGTTTGCTAGTTGTTTATAAGTATGCATTTTTTGAGTAAAAATTTTAACATCAATAGCATTTCAAGCTGCTTATCATAATCACAAACATTATTGATTTATAGTAACTTACATTTTTATAGTTTCTTTATCTATAATATATATTTTATATTATATTGTCTTTAGGATAAGAAAGAGTGTACAAAAGATAAGTGATTTAATTTTTTGGCTATTTATTTGTATCGGAATTTAGCTATCTAAGAATATCTTTAAAAAACCATTTGGGAATAGTTCAATGTAATTATAACAAAGTAGGGATAGGCATTACACATAATAATATGTTTATGTTTTTGATCATTATCTTTTACAATCAGGCCTTAACATTTGGCCAGACTAATGGCCGGTGTCTTAATTGAGAATTGATTTATTTAAGGCTTTAGAAAGTATATGTCACAAACAAGAAAATGTGTAAGCATCATTTAAATATGGTTTGGAAATTCTTATTGTCAAATACTCAATTCAGAAACCCGCCATAAGTCTTCTTTATTACAGTTACTTCTGCAGTTTTCCCCAATACATCCATACAACTTATTCTCAGACTCAACAACTAAGCATAAACAATTTAATAAAAAATTTACAAACAGTTGATATGAATTAATTCAGCTTTTATTTATTTCAGTTAATCTATGTTCGAATTCTACCGATAAGCTGCAAATATACAGGGAGAACTTTGAAGCTGCCTACATGCAGGCAACTGAGGAGTTTTATAAGTTAAAAGCTAATGAGCACTTGCTAACGAACGGCGTGCAGTCGTATATGAAATACGCGGATTTACGTTTGAAAGAGGAAGAAGCTAGAGCTCATAGATATTTAGAACCGGGAAGTGGGAGTGTCGCGGCGTTGACGCAATGCTGTGAACGGGTGCTAATTGGTGAACATCTGCCCACTTTACTAGCGGAAAGTGCTCCATTAATAAAGGCCGGAGAAACCGAAAAGCTACAGTTAATGTTCCGCTTGCTCGACAGAATCCCCGATGGCGTTACACCGATTTTAAGAGATTTGGAAGCACACATAGTGTCAGCTGGATTGGCTGATATGGTCGCATCTGCGGACATTATAACAACAGATTCCGAGAAATATGTCGAACGGTTATTAGATCTTTTCAAAAGATTCAGTACACTTGTAAAAGATGCATTCTTAGATGACCCCAGGTTCCTAACAGCTAGGGATAAGGCGTACAAATGTGTTGTGAATGATACTACAGTTTTTAAATTGGAGCTGCCTTCCTCGGCTCTTCTCCGTGGCAGTAAAGGGACCGCTCCAGAGAGTAAATGCCCTGAACTGCTTGCAAATTACTGTGATATGTTGTTAAGAAAAACTCCTCTAAGTAAACGGTTAACTAGTGAACAAATCGAGTCTAGATTGCGAGATGTCCTCCTAGTACTGAAGTATATTGAAAACAAAGACGTATTCATGAGGTATCACAAGGCGCATCTGACTCGACGGTTAATTTTAGACTCGAGTGCAGATTCAGAGAAAGAGGAAGATATGGTTGAATGGTTGAGAGAAGTGGGAATGCCTGCTGATTATGTAAATAAATTAGCTCGTATGTTTCAAGATATTAAAGTCAGCGAAGATCTCAATACTCAATTTCGTGGTGAAACTACGCGCCACGACGCCATTAATATTAAAATACTTAACGCGGGCGCTTGGGCGAGAGGCTCGGAGCGAGTCACGGTCAGTCTGCCGCTCGAATTGGAAGATTATATTCCTGAAGTTGAAGAATTTTACAAGAAGAAGCATTCTGGTAGAAAACTGCAATGGTACCACCATATGAGCAACGGGACTATTACATTTGCGAATTCCGTTGGTAGGTTTGACTTGGACGTGACCACTTTCCAGATGGCCGTCTTATTTGCGTGGAATCAAAGGCCGATGGAGAAAGTGACGTATGAAAATCTGAGATTGGCCACAGAATTACCTGATCCCGAATTACGTAGAACGCTGTGGTCCCTTGTCGCATTCCCGAAGTTAAAGCGACAGTTGTTGTGTTACGATCCTCCTGTACAGAATCCGAAAGATTTTTCCGAAAATACTACTTTCTGGGTGAATCAAGAGTTTGCGTTGGTAAAGAATGCAAAGCCTCAGAGAAGAGGTAAAATTAATTTGATAGGTCGCCTTCAGTTGAGTACAGAGCGATCACAGATCGAAGATAACCATTCCATTGTTCAGTTGAGAATATTGAGGACTCAAGAAGCCATTATAAAGATATTGAAAATGCGGAAGCGTATCACGAATACAGCATTGCAGGTAATGTAGAGAACATAAGCTTAATTTTTGTTTTTTTCGTTAATTTTTAAATCATTGAATATTTTTAATGTAGATTTCGGTACTCAAGGTCATGATTTTTTTGCACCAGTATTAACTTTTTATTTGTTTATGTGAATAAAATTAACAATCTTATCTTATTTTTTATTAACCTGAATTTGTAGATGCAAAGAAAACTTTAATAGTTACAGATATAAAAAAAAAATGTTTAAAGATACATATATGTATTATGATCAACGCCGCGCCCGCGCCGTACCTATTAAATATCACCCATATCAATTTCAATAATTACCTATTTATACATAATATTTCCTTTTCAGAGTGAATTGGTGGAGATTTTAAAGAACATGTTTTTACCTTCCAAGAAAATGATAAAAGAGCAACTGGAATGGCTCATAGAGCACAAGTACATGCGACGGGACGACGAAGATATCAACACTTTTATATATATGGCCTAGAACCATCTCGAATGTACATGAACAAAATCAAATAAATTATTAATCTTGATGTTTGTCTTATTCCACTCTCTTCCTTTTGTAGTTTTGACCTCTATTTCATTCCACACCAAAATTTCTGGATATATTTTCTTTATAAACTACTAGTAGTCCATTGAATGAGTCCCTCCAAGGGGGGTCTACAGTGCGTGAGTTAGTAACGTAAGATGTTTCTTCGGAAACATGTCAAGAGTCCCTAGGTAATAAACACACTAAAACCCCGGCACACTAGGAGGAGCCCCGGAGTGGGGGGAGGGGGGAAATGAGTCCATTTTTTTATTTTTCGCTTAAATCTCAAAAACGGTACATGTTTGAGAAAAACTTTCAAGGAAAAGTTGAAAGGCCATAAAGTTATCTACAAGTTGTACATAAATCATTTTTTCCTATATCCGACCGTTTCTGAGTTATAGGCAGTAAAAAATGATCCCAACAAAAACATAAATGTAAAAATTGGAGCCAAGTTCAACCGTCGACTTGCCGAAAAAAGAATTGAGATCTAAATGTGTGCCAAGTTCTGTAGACAGTCCAGAAATTTATTTACTAAGATGTATAAAATTCTTAGGTGAACTGAAAACTCAATTGTTTTATTTTCCCTTATAGAACAATGTTTATTCAAAATATGATTTTTTTTAATTTTAATAAAAGAATTATTTACAAATAGCAAACAACTAATGACCTACTGAACCTCATAATTTAACCAGGCTAGTTTTTAGGTACTGTTTATCTATATAATATCTTCTCAAATTGCTGATATTGAACGTTATTATTTTAGAAACTTGTAAAAACTAGCCAAGTCAAATTATGAGGTTCAGTAGGTCATTAGTTGTTTGCTATGTGTAAATAATTCTTTTATTAAAATTAAAAAAAAAATCATATTTTGAATAAACATTGTTCTATAAGGTAAAATAAAACAATTGAGTTTTCAGTTCACCTAAGAATTTTATACATCTTAGTAAATAAATTTCGGACTGTCTACAGAACTTGGCACACATTTAGATCTCAATTCTTTTTTCGGCAAGTCGACGGTTGAACTTGGCTCCAATTTTTACATTTATGTTTTTGTTGGGATATCATTACTTTTTGTACAGAAAATTACTTTGCAAATTTGATTTAATTTATGTATTTAATGCTTTTTATAAACGATTTTTTTTTATTTTTTCTTGCGTTTTCGCTGTATGGTTTTTTTAACATTATTTTCTATATTTTCCTGTACGTTAGAAATGTCAGCGCGCATTGCCCATTCATTATCTGCAATTTTTTTAACTCTCCTACTCGGAAAGTAGTGTTGTTTTGATCTGATTAATGAGTAGAAAATGCTGCTTTCAGCTGTAAAGAGTTTTATGTAATAAAACTAATTTAAGAAATGACATGATTTTCTAAACAGCCAGTGTGAATTTAACGCCTTTGATTAATATCGCGTCAAAATCTATCCCAGGAGTTAAGAGAAACAAAAATGTTTTTTTTGTGAATTATTTATTAAAAATCCACAAACATAAGCAATCAATAAACATTTATTAATTAGTAATATATTAATAATAATACACTAATTGTTAATAATTATATTGCATTAATTAATCTTACACACGTCAAGATGAAGAATAGGTATTAATTAACAATAAAAATATATTATTTAAAAACTTTTGTATAACTGTTCAGGCTATTGCCTAAGTTTAGTATCTAGATTCTTACTTGGTTACATCTACTATCTTTCAGTGCAAGTCCTATCAAAATCGGTCCAGCCGTTCCAGATAAAAAGGGCAAAGTTTGAAAAAAGCGTGTGTGCCGAGCACACGTGTCAGAAGTAAAACTTCTTTGGCAAGATGCAAAGATCGTCGTAGAAGAATCGTCGCCTTCATGACGTGACGGAAGAAATCATGCAATCGAAGTAATCTGCCCTAGCGATACTAGCGCGAGTGAGTGTGATGTCAGAGGCGCATCGAATCCACAGATGTTTCGCGCTAAAATATGTAAACTTCAATAATCTATATCTCAGTCATTTATTGATGGATTTCAATTTTTTTTTCTGCCACTGATTAGTTTTGATCTATATTTTAACACTATTATGGTGAATATAATATTTTCTATTTTTATAAACTTTTCCATTTTTCCATACAAACAAAATTAATGTCATTGAAAAAAAAATTAAATACAGATAAATTCAGTATTTTCTGATTTTTTCCTTTGTACACTCACTATAACCTAGTTGATTACAAAATTTGAACTTTCTAGGTCATCTGGAAGTGGGTTAGGTTTTGTATATGTCTATAAGTCAGTCAGTCTTAAAAATTGCGATTTTTGGACATTAATATCTACGCAACTGTTTAATCTATATTTATGAAATTTAAGGTTCTTGTTTATCTCGAGGTCCTCTTGATATGTACCAAATTTGGTTTATTTAACTTAAATAGTTTTCGAGTTATAAGGGGGTGAAAAGTGGCTCGAAATGGTTCGTGTAAATATACACACGGCCGCTGCTCGCCAGTTCTCTTCGCTTGAACTTGGCTTGACACGCTGCCGCGTGTCTAGATTTTGGCTCAAACAATTTCCCCATACTACACATCAATCGATCAAATAATATTTATTTCTTCCAAAAAACACAAATGTGCAACTTGTGACCGGTACTGATAGATTGCTCTTAATTAGGTCTATAATTGGTAAAATAAACACATTCCTCCATGGAAGCCTTTAGGAGGAATCGATTGTCAAAATATTATATAAGGGCAGTTTGAGTTACTGAACTTGATCTTTTTATTTTTTTCTTCCAAAAAACTCAAAAGTGCAACTTGTGACCGGTACAGATAGATTGCTCATAATTAGGTCTATCATTGATAAAAATGCTAGATTCCACCACGGAGGCGTTTACGGGGAATTGAATTTTATTAGGGTAGTTACGATACTTGAACTTTTTATTTTTTTTCTTTCAAAAAACTCAAAAGTGCAACTTGTGACCGGTACCGATAGATTGCTCATAATTAGGTCTATCATTGATAAAAAAACCAGATTCCACCATGGAGGCGTTTAGGAGGTATTGAATTTTATTAGGGTGGTTACGATACTTGAACTTTTTAACTAACTGTCCTAATAAAATTCAATTCCCCGATTTAGGTACAACTTGTAGATAATTTTATGGCCTTTCAACTTTTCCTTGAAAGTTTTTCTCTAACATGTACCGTTTTTGAGATTTAAGCGAAAAATGAAAAAATGGATCCATTTCCCCCCTCCCCCCACTCCGGGGCTCCTCCTAGTGTCCCGGGGTTTTAGTATGTTTATTACCTAGGGACTCTTGACATGTTTCCGAAGAAACATCTTACGTTACTAACTCACGCACTCTAGAACTTTTTATTTAATGGACTATAGACCAACAATCACACTTAAAAATCTTCTGATGCGAAACTCTGCCTACGCGTATAGTAGGTAGAGTTTTCCAATGACCAGACAATAGGCTGATCATGACCACCACGGAATAATGTTTTAATTTGTATGAATGTGTTTCTCGAACGTTTTATCAATTTTATGACAACCTAAGTGCCATATCACACTAGCGGATTGCGAGCGGTTTCAAAGCGGAGCGGGTGCGCAACGAATACGTTGCGGGCGCGCAACGAACACGCCGCGGTTGCGCAGCGAATTCGTTGCGGACGCGTCATTTTGTATACTCTCGCACAAAAGCCAGCCCTTCCGCCTTGCCTAACTTCCATTCAATATTTCCATCGTTTCTGTAGCACTCAATTTTTTAACCGTACTGTGGAAATGCACTTACTTAACAGTTAACTAAAGATGTAATAACAACTGGAGTTGTTAAAAAAAGGTGCTATAAAATTGAATTACTAGGACTTTTAGAATGTACCATACATTCCAAAAGTATGTAACGACTGACCAGTATAATCTCTCCCATAGCAACGTATGTTATAAAGAGATTTTGTGAACCTAATTATGAGCAAAGTGATAGTGAGTTGCTGGTTGCTTGATAAAATTTTCTATTCACTGCTATTTATCTAATAATAAGATAGCCCTGTTTTAGTTAAGGAGCTTTAACATTTATTTCACTAATGAACTTTCTTAATGAGCAATTAAGTTATCTGATTGCATTTCGACCAAGATTTAATAGATAAAACAATACCCTAAACATTAACATGTTATGAAACTCGTAAAAAATAATGATCTCATAATTATTATACTATCACAAGTTATAAGTAACAACCAGCACGGATTCCATTTTGTTAATGAGTGTACATGACTGCGACGTAAACGTTGCGCATCTGCCACGCGTCCGCAACGAATTCGCTGCGCAACCGCAACGTATTCGTTGCGCACCCGCTCCGCTTTGAAACCGCTCGCAATCCGCTAGTGTGATATGTCACTAATAATAGGCAATTTTGTGTCTAGTTTACTATTCTATCCAAGATTCTATCATACGGTCAAAAAATTTCCGTATCCGTATTATTGTAGTCAACGCTTTAAATATCTATGTAATTTTAATAAAATGAAGAGAAACCTAGTTAGGTACTACTTTCTTTAATTCTTGCTTCTAAGCGAGAAAGTGCAATTTAGCTCGCATAAGCGCTCAGTGTGTAAATTGTAAAATCTAGCATCAATATGTTTCAGTGACTATCGCGTTAGCGCTAGTGAGATACTAGACACCTTTGATTATTATTTACTCTACAGATACCGCCACATACCACGTCACGTAATGATCAATAATTAGGAAAAACGTCAATTTCGAATAGCGACGAATTCGCCCTTTCTGGACAAGCACTTTACACAATATGTGACATGACGAGCGGCAAGACGACACGACGTTCGTCCCCACAAAGTTTCTACGTACTTAATCTTACGTAACGGTACATTTACATATCAAACGAAAATAGAGCAAGAGCATTCTTTAGTCTTCAACTATATATTCAGTGTCGTTCAGTATTAGAACATTGCATATAATGATATCGAACGCAAAAAAACAACGAAAGAATGCTCTACTGTTTACAGTAAAATAATTTGACATAGTGGGGTGGGGTTAGAATGATCATTCGCTCGTTTGATGTAAATGAACCGTAAGATGCGAGCATTTGTCTTGAATTGACGAAATGCGTGCGCATGCACAGGACCTAACGTGAGACACACAGTGAGAGTCACGCCCATTTCTAAGGCATATCTGTCTCTGTTTGGCGCGGCTTGTCCCTATTGTAATAATAATTATGTAATTTGTAAAGCCTATCTGAAGTAGATTCATCACTGATTATATTATTTTTACGATTGATGCGCACAGTCAATTATTTTTTCACAAAATTAAATCTTAGTTATCTTATAAACGCGCAAAGCGATTTACACTGAGCATTTACATGATTCGAACGTGTAGGTAGAATGGTAGGTAGGGTTGTTTTAGACATTACATGATACATCACATAAGTTAGTTAACATATTATCTCAACAAACTTTTACGAATTTGTGAAATAAATAAAAAGCAGAAAGTGTATATATAATGTTTTATTAAATATTTAAAATACAATATAAAAGCTAAGAGCGATATTTTCAATTCTTTAGCGGTTCGATAGTTTCTCCTCCCTGGATCTGTCCCCAACCGATTAATCTGAAAACAAGAAAACAAACATTTTATTATATGTAGACAAAAGATATATATAACATTATGAACGTTGGACTGTTTTAAAAACACATTACATTTTCAATACTACATTTGCGGTCAACTTGGTAATCAGTGTAGTATTCATTCATACCGATTTTGTCATACCTAACTTCAATGGCAAATTGTTAATTAACCCGTTCGAATTGATTGTTTTTATATCAGCAATATATTTTTCAATTTATCTTGAGTATCTACGTAATTTCCATCTGCAAAATTTCATACAAAGCTTTAGTATGGTACATGGTAAATGTTAAAAATACCTATGTAATGACGATTCGAAAGTGCTACTTAATAGTAGTCTAATTGAATAAATGAATGTTTGAGTTTGAGTTGAGTTTAGTGCAGCTGCGGGGATATTAGGAGATGGGGGGTGGAGGGTCATTTTAACGTACTTTGATACTGTCGAGTTTGCTATAATCTCATACTATTTAAAAATTAGTCGAGCTGTATATATCCACATAGAAGAGTGAGAGAGTTTGTGTTCACATTTCGATGTCTGTTTTGAGGGAATGGTTTGATATTATAAACAAGTCGAGATTTTTATGTTTGTAATGAAACGGCTGTCAGAGATTAAAATAAATAAGTAGAGTTCTTTCTATATGTTCACATTATAATATGATGAGGGTTTTTTAAACATAATATACATACTAGATTTCCCCCCGCGTTTTCAAAGAAAAACACGCAGTTTCCGTTCCTGTGGGATTTCCGGGATAAAATGTAGCCTTATTCTCAATAATTAAGTGTTATTCTGGGTTTTCAGCTACCTACATACCAAATTTCATTGAAATCGGTTAAGTAGTATTTGCGTGAAAGAGTAACAAACATCCATCCATCGATCCTCAAAAATTTTCGTATTTATAATATTAGTGTGATCAGTTGATTTTTACACTATCGATGTTATAATATATGGTCACATACCTCCAGTGGTTCTCAACCCTACGCGAAAGGGCCACCTTTTCCCCGACTTCAGTACAAACAGGTGAAGTAAGCGCAATTTTGGCCAAATCGGCCTTTGTTGCTAACACGCGCCCGCCCGTACTGAGGGATCCGATGTTTACTAGGAGCGCCTGTAATGTATGAAATCATCATAATTTTTAGATATTTGCTCTGTGTCTGGGTGTTAATTATCTATATAAGTATTTATTTAAAAATTATATATGTATGTTTATCAGCCATCTGGTTTCCATAACACAAGCGAAAGCTTAGTATGGGATCAGATTGTGCCGTGTGTGAAAATTGTCCTGAAATATTTATTTATTATATTTACATGTATTTTGCTCATTATAGCTTTGCTGTTAACAGTATAAGCAGAAATTCATGTAATTACTGATTATAAATGCACCTATATCGTGTGCAATTGTTTCTTTACTGCATGAAGAGTATTTCATTTATTCAGCTTAAATAGTAGAGTTGTAAATAGGCTTTAGTTCCAACTAATGTTATTTATAGAAAGGGGGCAAAATTTATTTATTTATTTATTCACACATATCAAATACCATTACAGGATTTAAATGACTGTTTACAGAAGCAACCATTTTTTTATGTATAACATTGAACAATTTATAAAAAAATGACATCATTTGTTTTGAGCAGGCATTACTTATTTAGTTTTCAAGCCTAAATGTAAACTGTA
The DNA here is from genome assembly GCF_061535395.1 of Colias eurytheme. Lineage (NCBI taxonomy): Eukaryota > Metazoa > Arthropoda > Insecta > Lepidoptera > Pieridae > Colias > Colias eurytheme. The sequence continues at coordinate 9,955,588 of NC_142993.1, read as the reverse complement.
AAATTTCCAGAATTTTCCCGTTTAATCTATGTACAAGTTACTTTTTCAACAAATAAAGCTATATGTTTTCTGGATATAATATTATAACTAGTTAAAATTCGTTAAACAATCTAAAATAATATAATAATAAATAGCATAAAAACCCACCTCGTTCTTAGTCAATTTCTGTACTTTAGCGGCCTTCTTATCCCCCTCGGTACGAACTCCGAGCAGTCGCTTGAGCAAATAGTACGATACTTCGAGCTTCACGAAGATTCCCGGTAGAGCTCCCACTGCTCCTAACACCTGATATAGACAATCTTATTAACATTCAAAAATCTATGTATACAGGGTGAAAGGTAAGACGTTTGACGAACTTAGACAGGAGCTTCTACTCATGAAACTGAACAACTTTGCTGAATTCGTAAAAAAAAATTGGACTTTGTAAGGAAACTTCGCTAATCAGCTGACCGATTTCCATACAAAGTCCAAATTTTTATTCTATGAATTCAGCAAAGTTGTAGAACAAAACCTTCAGCTATGAACATTAGCTGAAGGTTTTGTGATGTTATTTAATACTAGCCCGCGGCTTCTGCACCCGCGCAGTCAAAGAAAAACCCGCATAGGTCCCGTTCCCGTGGTATTTTCGGGATTGTGTCATTTTCCCGAGATAAAAAGTAGCCTATGTCCTTTATCGGGTATCAAAATATCTCCATACCAAATTTCATGAGAATTGGTTCAGTAGTTTAGGCGTGATTGAGTAACAGACAGACAGACAGAGTTACTTTCGCATTTATAATATTAGTATGGATTATATTGTTATATTATTATCGATCTAGATGCGCGAGAAGATCGGTCGGTACACGTATGTATTGTATCCCACCTGTCCCACGAGCCGGTCGGCGCGGCAGAGCGTGGGCTCGATGCGCGTGCCCACACCGATGAGCCCGCCCGGCGCCGCGAACTGCAGCTCGTTCTGCTCCGCGAACAGCGACACGATGCGCGAGAAGATCGGTCGGTACACGTATGTATTGTATCCCACCTGTCCCACGAGCCGGTCGGCGCGGCAGAGCGTGGGCTCGATGCGCGTGCCCACACCGATGAGCCCGCCCGGCGCCGCGAACTGCAGCTCGTTCTGCTCCGCGAACAGCGACACGATGCGCGAGAAGATCGGTCGGTACACGTATGTATTGTATCCCACCTGTCCCACGAGCCGGTCGGCGCGGCAGAGCGTGGGCTCGATGCGCGTGCCCACACCGATGAGCCCGCCCGGCGCCGCGAACTGCAGCTCGTTCTGCTCCGCGAACAGCGACACGATGCGCGAGAAGATCGGTCGGTACACGTATGTATTGTATCCCACCTGTCCCACGAGCCGGTCGGCGCGGCAGAGCGTGGGCTCGATGCGCGTGCCCACACCGATGAGCCCGCCCGGCGCCGCGAACTGCAGCTCGTTCTGCTCCGCGAACAGCGACACGATGCGCGAGAAGATCGGTCGGTACACGTATGTATTGTATCCCACCTGTCCCACGAGCCGGTCGGCGCGGCAGAGCGTGGGCTCGATGCGCGTGCCCACACCGATGAGCCCGCCCGGCGCCGCGAACTGCAGCTCGTTCTGCTCCGCGAACAGCGACACGATGCGCGAGAAGATCGGTCGGTACACGTATGTATTGTATCCCACCTGTCCCACGAGCCGGTCGGCGCGGCAGAGCGTGGGCTCGATGCGCGTGCCCACACCGATGAGCCCGCCCGGCGCCGCGAACTGCAGCTCGTTCTGCTCCGCGAACAGCGACACGATGCGCGAGAAGATCGGTCGGTACACGTATGTATTGTATCCCACCTGTCCCACGAGCCGGTCGGCGCGGCAGAGCGTGGGCTCGATGCGCGTGCCCACACCGATGAGCCCGCCCGGCGCCGCGAACTGCAGCTCGTTCTGCTCCGCGAACAGCGACACGATGCGCGAGAAGATCGGCCGGCACGTGAGCCGCCCTTCTGAGTCCTTGCTCACCAGCCCGGGACGGACCTGCAGAGATATACATGCTAGATTAGACCAAAGACAAGCTACTTCTGGCAAGTCACATTTGAAAACGTTCATATCATAATATGTTAATCTTTATGCCCGGTTTACATTATTCCAGTCCAGTGATCTAGCAAGAAACCAGTCCAGTGCTGAAATGGATCTGTAACGTCTAAATTATTCTAGTTATTAGATTTCAGTGCCGGTTCACATTTTTCAGTAAGCAATCCAGTACTGGACTGGACCGCTGGACTGGAATAAAGTAAACCGGGCATTACATTGAGAAAAAAAATATAATACACATTAATATCTTGTATTAAACGAGTGATCGCACAGAATAGTAGGTTCATTGCGATGCAAACGCGAGTGCCACCTCTATCTCCATGCCGACGGTGAGCACGCCCTGCAGTATGGAGTGTGTGTGTGTACCTCTATCTCCATGCCGACGGTGAGCACGCCCTGCAGTATGGAGTGTGTGTGTGTACCTCTATCTCCATGCCGACGGTGAGCACGCCCTGCAGTATGGAGTGTGTGTGTGTACCTCTATCTCCATGCCGACGGTGAGCACGCCCTGCAGTATGGAGTGTGTGTGTGTACCTCTATCTCCATGCCGACGGTGAGCACGCCCTGCAGTATGGAGTGTGTGTGTGTACCTCTATCTCCATGCCGACGGTGAGCACGCCCTGCAGTATGGAGTGTGTGTGTGTACCTCTATCTCCATGCCGACGGTGAGCACGCCCTGCAGTATGGAGTGTGTGTGTGTACCTCTATCTCCATGCCGACGGTGAGCACGCCCTGCAGTATGGAGTGTGTGTGTGTACCTCTATCTCCATGCCGACGGTGAGCACGCCCTGCAGTATGGAGTGTGTGTGTGTACCTCTATCTCCATGCCGACGGTGAGCACGCCCTGCAGTATGGAGTGTGTGTGTGTACCTCTATCTCCATGCCGACGGTGAGCACGCCCTGCAGTATGGAGTGTGTGTGTGTACCTCTATCTCCATGCCGACGGTGAGCACGCCCTGCAGTATGGAGTGTGTGTGTGTACCTCTATCTCCATGCCGACGGTGAGCACGCCCTGCAGTATGGAGTGTGTGTGTGTACCTCTATCTCCATGCCGACGGTGAGCACGCCCTGCAGTATGGAGTGTGTGTGTGTACCTCTATCTCCATGCCGACGGTGAGCACGCCCTGCAGTATGGAGTGTGTGTGTGTACCTCTATCTCCATGCCGACGGTGAGCACGCCCTGCAGTATGGAGTGTGTGTGTGTACCTCTATCTCCATGCCGACGGTGAGCACGCCCTGCAGTATGGAGTGTGTGTGTGTACCTCTATCTCCATGCCGACGGTGAGCACGCCCTGCAGTATGGAGTGTGTGTGTGTACCTCTATCTCCATGCCGACGGTGAGCACGCCCTGCAGTATGGAGTGTGTGTGTGTACCTCTATCTCCATGCCGACGGTGAGCACGCCCTGCAGTATGGAGTGTGTGTGTGTACCTCTATCTCCATGCCGACGGTGAGCACGCCCTGCAGTATGGAGTGTGTGTGTGTACCTCTATCTCCATGCCGACGGTGAGCACGCCCTGCAGTATGGAGCCGCCGGCCACGCCCCCGCGCAGGTCGTCGACCTCGCAGCCGGGCTTGTTCACGTCGAACGAGCGGATCACGATCATGCGCGGCGGGGACGTGAAGTCGCGTAACGGTACTGGGATCTTCTTCGTTATGTACTCGCACAGCACCTGCAAGCGAATACGAAATCATGTCGGTCAAGTGGGATCAGGTCGGGCCAAGTCAATAGTTATCTTGTACAATTTTTGAAGTGAAAACTTCTTTAGCGGCGTTGAGCACTTTTTCTGTAATGGGTATAAAATCTTAAACTCGCGTCAGGACACGTGACCTGATCGAAAAAGCGTAAGACGGATGGATATCAAACATGCTCAACGTTAATAATCAAGTTTTCACTTCTGCCGGCACTCCCGGAGTGCAACCCGTCTTTTTTTTATAAATGGCAATAGTTTTAAAGATTTTGCAATGTGGTCACTGTTAAAAGCATGTGAATAAAGGAACAAACATCAGTTTAAAATAATAATTATTTATTTATTCTTCACTGTATAGGAAATACAAGATTAAGACGACACAAAATAAAAGATACAATCGGCATACAGTGGGCGGCCTTATGGCTATAAGCCATTTCTTCCAGGCAACCGTCGGGTAGAGGATAAAAATATAATAACTTCGGTAGTGTGAGCCAATAATTAACATGAGTTATAAATATTTGAATAATAAAATATATAGTAACACATATACATAAATATTACGTATAGAATATAATAATCACATACATACATACATATACAAATATCATACACATACTTACAGATACAAACAGCAATACGATAATTACATAAATACTACAATTAGAGGGAAAGGAAATAATCTTTCAGCATTTTCTTGAAAGAGTTTATTGTTTGAGCACAACGAATTCTCTCAGGTAGGTTGTTCCAGAAACGGATTGCAGTGACAGTGAAGGAGGAGGTGTAATATTTAGTCGATAACATAATATAGACAATACCTCAATATTATACTTCAGTTGCGCAGAAATGGGTATGATTGGTGCTCCATCAGCGACAGTTCCCTGGACGAACTTAACGATCTGTTCGTGCTGTTCCTTCGCCTGACCTTCCTTGACCAGGTCGATCTTGTTCTGCAGGATGAGGATGTGCTTCAACTTCATGATCTCGATGGCGGCCAAGTGCTCACTCGTTTGGGGTTGTGGGCAGGATTCGTTACCTGGGAAATTTCGCTATTTTAGGTACATTGACATCTGATAGTCAATTCTCTGCAGCAAGAGCATCGAAGACGATGTCTATAGCTTTTGGTATAGGTTTAATTTTATTATAAAATAAGAAAAGACATGAGCTGAAAAAAAGAAAAAAAATTGTAGGATACATGATAGCCTTCTTTTTTTTCTAGAAAAGAAGGTAAAAGCGGAAGAAATTAAATCTTAAAAGGATTACTCCGATTTTGCCGAAACCTGAATTTGATGAACTTTCCCTATAATGCAACACAATGTAAACTAATAAAATTCCAATAAAGACCCAACTTACCAGCGATCAACAACAGCGCGGCGTCCATAACAGCGGCTCCGTTCAACATGGTGGCCATGAGAATGTCGTGCCCCGGGCAGTCCACAAAGCTCACGTGTCTAACCAACTGAAAGCGGCCGGTACAAGCGGGCCGTAAGCACGGGAAGTTGTCGTCCTTCGACGAACTGCCCGATATGAAACTCGTCGGTCTGGGACACTTGGGGTTGTCGCATTTGTAGATCTTCGCGTTCGCGTAACCTGCAAATGTTGATGCGTAATGATGTGCTTCGTTCGAACGTCTTTTGAGATAAATTTAGGAAGTGCAGTCTTTGAAACAAATTATATCTAGCTAAAGCTTCTGGACTGTAAAACACTTTGTGAAGAATAGGGTTATTTTCGAGAGGACTAGATACATTTGAAGTGTATAAAAAAGTTATCTAAATAAACAAATAATGTAGACTTGTTCAGTTTTGTCACTATTACATTTCGATTTGATTATTTCAGACTTTGATAACTATTCCTAATGGGAATAGAACATCTTGTTGGAAATATAAAAGATTCTGTCATCTAATTACAATTAACATGGATTTTTTTTTCTTTTCTTGTGATTGTGTTCAGTATACATCATTGATTACTTCTTGTTCTAGTTGTGTGTAAAGGGTCAATAAAAAATAATTTAAAATAGCGCATTTATTTCAAAAAATATTTCCAAAATTATGTACTTTACTGTTGTAAATGTAAAGGTCATCATACTAAACATACATTTAAAAATAACTTATACCTACAACTAATTTTCTAAGGCACTATACAAGCTCTTAAAATATAAATTTATTCATTTTTATTACATTCTAAATTTGTTCCTATTCAAATTAAGAACTAAATAAATGCTTATAATTTTTAAAGCACACAATTACATAACAAACTATGAATTTAGAGATAAATCTAACAACTATTCAGAATATTAATATAATTTATTAAGTGCGCGTAGGTGCAAACTGCAAATCTTTATAATTATTATGTACTAGTAGTCCGCCCCGGCTTCGCCCGTGGTACATATTTTGCAATAAAAGGTAGCCTATGTCCTTTCTTGGGTATAAAAATATCTCCATACCAAAATTCATGCAAATTGGTTCAGTAGTTTAGGCGTGATTGAGTAACAGACAGACAGACAGAGTTACTTTCGCATTTATAATATTAGTATGGATTAGTATTGAATTTAAAAAGGCCAGAAAACTTAACTTTATATATATAATATAACCTATTGTATTGCAATATCTGTATAAGATTGCTAATATGTATGTATAAATGTATTGGTATGCAATAAATGATATGAATTTGAATTTATTAATATAATTTATATTATATGTATTTATGTAGAATATATAATATTACATATATTGTTAGTTTACCTATTACAATTGTGGTTTACTGTATAGTCATATAATCATGTAAATTGTACAATATTTTTATGTACAACATTTTGGTCACTTGAGATACAAAATATGTAACTTGTTTAAACTTATCATAACTTGATAAGTATGTTTAGGATTTATGAGATTCTGTGATTTTTGAAACGTTGTTTGAGTTATTCATTCACATTTATTCAGTTATTGTATGTTTTAAACTAAAGTTGAAAAACAATTCATGGGAAAGATTGAAAGATGAATTCATGGTCAAACAATAAAAATGAAAATTTCCAAAACAATAACATTCAGAAGAATTAACATAAGGATTTATGTATATATACTTATTATAAAGTTTAGAATGTAAACATATTCAATTAATACTGTATAACAGCAATCAAAACCTTTAAAACTATTTCATTTAGAACTCAACCATAATCCAATTTCATGCATTTTATCACTAATATTCTAGTTTCATAGAATTAAAACAAATATTTTCTACATTTAGTTGCACCACATTTGCACTCGGTTAAGTTTCGTAACATTGCTCTATTCTGCTGCTGAATTTCAAATCTTGATTTGATAGGAGATACTGCTGAATCAGCGGTATTTGCTTCTGACGGACTCGGAACACTCTGTTCTACATCAACATTACCATTTTCGAGTTTTTGAGGAGTATTAGTGATATCTTCTTCACTTTCAGACGACTTTTGTAAGTAATCAAAACAAATTTCTTCGCCAGCTTCGATATCTCGTGTCGCGAATAGAGCTAACATTGGAAGGTTTGGATCAAGGCAATCTGCCCATACAGCCCACACACCTAAATTTGGATCACATGAGTGATTTATAAAATGTGACACATTTCCTAGGTTGCATGCATCAACAACATATGGATTTTCCACGGAATTGAAGTCTAAATCAAACAGATATGTCAACCCATTTGCGTCATATTCTCTCCCTCTTTTTTCAGCTTCTTCAAATGTTATCACTTCACCAATATATTGGCAGAGAAATTGGCCCTGTCTGATTTTTTGTTCCGTTCTGACACCCCAGCCACAACCATTGGCAGTTCTAAATATTGTAAGCTTAAAAGTCCTGCCTCTTTGTACAACTCGATTATTGCAGTCCGTGGAACATTTACATGCTTTGTTACATTCATAGACTGGGGTTCCAGATGCTACTCGTAGTCTCTTATTATGTGTGTATGCAAAGAAACCAGCTTGCATTCCACAACATGTATTTGAGCGACAGTTACATGCTGTACACTCACAACCAATAGGAGGATCATTAGGTATTACAACACCTGCACCAGGAATTGATTCATTGATATAAGTAAAATTTTCAGGAGGGCCAGCCAGATCAACTTCATTTTCCACACATAATTTCTTGCATTTATCTACTTGATTGAGATATTCCTCCCATTGCTTTAGTGCCATAAGCTGGCGACATCTCTTCCTTGTCATTGTGTATAATTGTAAAGTATCTCTTGTCTCCTGAACTAAATCTGTTACATGACTTTCTTCCGATATGGTCAAGGTGATCATAATGAGATACTTCAATATAAGTTTTTCCTTCAATTCAAAATGGGAGAAATATTCAAATTCATCTATTCTTGTGATGAGATTTTCTTCTGAAAGCAAATTGTCAAATGACAATTCATTTTCCAATTTTTCAAATTGTTCACAATACAATTCCTCTTTTTCTAATAAAAACTTTCTCAAAATCTCAGGGCAATTATCAAGATTCTCTATGGGTTCCCATGTATTTGCACTATCTGGCCATCCTTTCCATTTAATGTAGAAATATTCCAGTCCATTCAGAAATTTAAAGTCTAGGATGCTTTCTATGATGAATTCTTCTGGATCTTGTATCTCTTTCTTACGCTTTTTAGATGGAGGCTTTTCAGGGGTAAGATCTGGCTCAGGAGGTAAAATTCTTTTATTTGCTCTTCTTATCCTTTCATGAAACATATGTTCATCCCTTTCATCAGCTCTTGCACGAAACATTCTTATAACTGAGTCAGACAGGCGCTCTGCAACATACCATGTGTTTTGATTAACATCATTTATTCATATTTCATTGTTTATATAAATTTAAGTAGAAGGAAATATAAGATAGGCAATTATTCATTCACATGGTATATTGCAAAGAACTTGAATTAAGTAAGAATTTTTATGTAGGTACTTTCTGATACATTTACTTTGGTAAACTTAAATTTATAATACATGTTTGTTTTTAAAGTTTGATTATATTGGTTCCATCATCTTAATACAATAAAAATGTTTGTCATAATAAATATATATAACACAACAAATATGTATAAGAAATAATAATTTAAAGTGGGTGCATATAAGAAAACATTCTGTGTTTTTTAATTGCATGACAACCTTTAAAAATATCATATTTTTAAATAATTAGTAACTAAAATACTCACCCAGTTTAATAGTAATATTTCTTTCCAGTTCATTTTTAAATCTGACAGTTTGTACTCCTGAAATAGCTTTCACTACAGTTGATTTTCCATGAGCTACATGTCCAATAGTTCCAATATTGATAGTTGCTTGTCTCGATATAACTTCTGGCGACAAAGCCGATAGCTTTGTGACATCCTAAAAACAGCACACGTTAACGAAAACTTTCAAAACTGATGCAATATCTTGTTTTACATATGACACATAGATGTTAATCTAAAGTTATTATTTAGAGGAAAATAATGCAACATATTGCTATTTTGAGTTAATAAATTAGTAAGTACGCACCAATTTAGACAAATCTTGCTGATGCAAGTTTGACTGTGCACGGCCTTCACTCGAAGCCATTTTCCTTAAATTTTCTTAGTATTATAGGAAAATTTTATGTAACAAAGAAACGCTACAATTATATGTAGTATTTGAAAAGCTACACATTAAACTATAACCCTTAGCCTATTAAAATATATAGCGTGGCTATATTAAATTTTAGTTGAGATGCTGCAGGTACGGCGGGTATGTCATTAATGTCATCTGTCGAATTGACAGCAAAAATAAAGAAAAGAAATATCCACAGAACATCGCTTCTCGGCCTATTGGCTAAAGCGTCTTATTCACGGTCCATCTTGACGTACGTCCCGCCGCGCCAAGGTCATACACGATGCACGACGCAAAACGACAGTGAATAGCGTTGACGTACGTCAATAATAATTATTATTATCTTGCTGGATGTGCACGACCAACTTTTCATCCAGCGAGCACCCCCACCACCGCGAACGTCGTGCAGATGGACAGTGAATAGCGGGGACGTACAGCAGATTAGTGTTGCCAACAGAAATTAATGTAAATACTTGGAAACGTGGCCTATTGATATGATTTTTTTGTGATAACTTAGTGAGTACATGAGCAAGCAAGAAACGGTTATTTTATATTTTTATGTACACAGGAAATCCCAATTAAAATTACTTTTGGATCAACCTTGTACACATGGACAGTTTATATTCAGAAGTTATTATTTTAAAAGAACTCCAATTGTTGAATAACACAGATTTTATGCAAAAGTCCACTGCAGAAAAATGGCAATTTATTAAAAAAAAATATCTTGACGAATTTGTTTGTTTAAAAAAAATGATTAGCTATATACTCTCTGTTCCCGCCACTTCAGCATTTACTGAAAGAGTCTTTTCTGTCATGAATGTGAAGTGGCGGGAAGAGAGAAACCGAGCTTCATTAAAAATTTATTAAAAATGAGCTCTTGAAATATATAAATTTAGATTTGGAATGTTTGTATTCATATAATTCATTTAAAAATAATAAAAAATTCTTAGTTACTGCAAAAAGTACAAAAAAATACATTTTTAAAAATATTTATTTACTCTTTATTTACCTCCTTTAAAATCAGATATACTCTATTTCTTCAAATAAAAGTTGGCAACCCTAGCCATGCTTGATGCGCGCACGATCGTCAGTAGGATACATCCAGCACCGCGGCCTTGAGCCGACGTTCGTCGGGGATGGACCGTGAATAAGACGCTTAAGATCAAAGTGTAAAATATCCACAGAAATATCATTAAATTTTATATTGTAGCTTCATTCAATTATACCTTTTAAAACTAAAAAAAAAATATAATTAAATTGCATCAAGTTATTTAATTTCTTGCTTTTATTATTAAAATTGTAACAGTTAAGTATTAGATAATATTTTTTTAACCAGAAACAATTTTTACATTTCTGTCATATTCGACATAAATTTGACATTTGGCTTTGGCAAATTGGCATGGTATTGCTGGAGCCGAACCTATTGAGGGTGATATAATTTTCTAGTTTGTTCGTACAATACAAATATCAGCATGTCCGTGATGAAGGCTAATATGCTGGTAAACATTTTAATGCTTAGATAATATGTTTTTGTTCAAAATTTATTTATTAGTAACACATTACGTAATCTTATCAGGTGCGATCCCTCAGCACGTCCTCGGCTGCATCTCAGATGGTCAAAGCTCCTATTCAAATCTTTGGCTTAGAAGGCAGATACGCCGCAGCTTTATATTCAGCAGCCTCTAAGACCAAAGCTTTGGATGCAGTCGAAAAAGAGTTGTCTTACTTCCAAAAATCAATGAAATCTGACCCTATACTCAAGGAATTCATTTTGAACCCTGTTCTGAAGAGAAGTATTAAGGCTGATGCATTGAAACATGTTGCCACAAAGGTATGTTAAACAATATTTCCATGATTATTCTTATGTTTTTTATATAATGAAGCTTCTATGTTGTCGGACAATTAACAGATAATTGGATTTCATATGTACAGTGTAGTGTAGTACAGTATTTCATAGTAACAGTGGAAATATTTTACATTCAGTCTTATTTAACATTTTGTTTAAAATAAATTAACAAAATTTAAATAAGTTTCTACTGTTCTAGTGTGAATAAGTACCTATATCTGAACAAATAATTTTAAAAACTGTATGTGTATGGTGTTTCTTTTCTTGTGTAATTTGTATATGTATTATATTTTATACATACTTAGTATGTTAAGAATTGGCCAGTAATTAAACAATCCTAACAAGATATTTTCTAATCAAATTGAAATATCAATATTTTGATATTTCACTTGACAATAAGCCAAGAACTTGACTGCAAAAGCTTCCAGATTTCAAATATGTATTATAAAAAATGCTGTATCTGCAAAACGGAATATTTATAAGCAGTTTTCAATTTACTTAAATATCAACAGACAAACATGTGTGCTACAACCAGCAACCTTTTGGGTTTATTGGCTGATAACGGACGTCTTAACAAGCTGGAAAACATCATCAATGCTTTCAAAGTAATCATGGCCGCCCACCGTGGTGAGGTTACCTGCACTGTTATAACTGCCAAGCCTCTGGATGCCACTCAGAAACAGAACCTGGAAGCTGCTCTTAAGGTAAGAATCTAAGTCTAAACAATATTTAATCCATCAGGCCCCGGAATCACAGATACAATAGAAAATCTATTGTGTCGCGGTTGGATCTGGCCGTTTGGGGCTCAATGGGTTAAACTCAATAACATATTTTTAACAATGTTTTAGAAGTCATCTTGAATTGTAATTTTATTTGGAACTATGTACCATTTTAGAAAGGAGTTTCAATTTATAAGTTTTACATTGTGTAACTGCTCTAAACAATATTTCTTTGTAGTGTTGAAAATATAGAGATTTAAAGAAATTGCTACAAACCCTTTTATATGTTCTATGTTTAATTTCTAGCATGAAAAATTGCTAATGTGGGTAGTTATGGAGAAAATTAATAAAATTGAATATACCTTCATATTTCTTATAGATTATATTTAAAAATCTACTTTATCATTTTATAGTGTCTTTTTAATACCTCGTTTGCCTATCTAAAATTAATTGAACACAAATAATTAACAATTACAATTTTTAAATATTTTTCTTTTTCCAGAAATTCCTCAAGGGAAATGAGTCTCTGCACCTCACAGCTTCTGTAGACCCCTCTTTGATGGGAGGAATGATTGTGTCCATCGGTGACAAGTATGTGGACATGAGTGTTGCCAGTAAAGTGAAGAAATACACAGAACTCATCAGCGCCTCAGCTTAAATCATAGACAAGATTAAAGATACAGTGTAGAAATAATTTATGGTTCCAATCCAATGTTTACTGAATAATAAATCAGTGAAGATTACTTGTGTGTGTTATTTTGAATGTATATATTGCGGACATCTTTATCACTCTATAAATTCTACAGGCTTTTTATTAAATGTCTGATTATGCCAAAATTATAAGTTGTAAATGGTGTTTTGCATACATTGTTACAAATGACATACAAAAATAAGTAAAATATTATTTCCTAAATTAAATTGTAATTCAATTGCAATTTCCCAATAGTCAGTTTAATTTTGCTTCTTTTCATAATTTTGCTACATTTAAAAAACTAAAAGGGATAATTGATTCTCCATATAAATTATCTTACATGAGAATGTTAAATACATTTATGTACATAATATACATGAATATTTTTCACAGAAATTACTAATATACTTCTAGCATCTAAGCTTCTAGCTATAGGTATAATATTTTTTCCCCAAAAAACACAATTATATATGTACCTACATTTTTGTCAAATCATTTTGATTTTCATTTTTTTTAAATTTTCACACACTTACTATACATATATTCTATGGAGGGTTAAAATGAAAACAAAAGCATAATTTTTCTAACTTATATTAATAAACATAAATGCTTTTAAACAAACAAAATTGTGCTTTCTGCACGTACAACAGAAATATAACTCTTACATTAAGTAACTTATTATAATTTGTAAGATCAACAAATTTCTTGAGATCAGTGAATTGAGATCATCTTTTTAACATAATTATTTTCTAATTAATCTATCCTTCTGTTGGAGCTGCTTCTCCTTTGAGCAAGGCATTTTCTGCTTCTAATTCTGCAATCCTAGCTCGTGCAGCCTCTAACTCATCATCTCCTCCCTCTGTACCTAGATGCTTACGGACGTATTCTAAAGCATCCTCAGGTTTATCAGGTTCTTCGTAGAGACTAACTAGAACTTTGGTCAATGCATCCATAACACCAGCTCGTTCTAAATATCGACGAAATTCTTCCCTTTTTGAATCAATAGGCTAAAAAGCAATAAATAAATAATATATTTAAGAATGAATAACCTACTGATGTTATTTTATTTTGAAAATAGCTATAAATTATTAAAAACATCGAGTAAACAATAACCGTAGGAAGATATTTGAAAGTAAAACAGGTTACCTTGTATGAGGACATTTTAAATATTTACTATTGTTAGTGCAATGATTGAAAATACTAGAGTAAATTCAATTGATTTAGGTTTTGGTTAAATTTAACAAAATTCGCAACCAAGAACCAAAGTAGGTACCTACACAAAAAACGCCTCTGTCAATTTTGGCTAAATTGATTGTCAATTGTCATTCGATTGAATTTGTTTTTTTTTTCTGTATGGCAATTATAATATACAAATAATTTATAAAATAATTTAAAGTTTAGCATTGACCAACAAAAGATTATGTCTATGTGGTCTAATAGGGGTGACAGACGTACAAGCTTTAAAATCGCGGTTTTAAAGTTCGCGTACTTACTCGGCTCGACGTCGGTGACACACGTAGAGCTTGGTCAGTAGCCTCTCGCGTGTCACCGATATCGAATGTCTCTATGTCATCAACAGAGGGAATTTTATGTTATTCAGGAATTAAATATAGACATTTTTAATTTAATAACCAGCACTTATTTTTAAGTAAATAGCATTCTAACTAAATAAATGTTCAAAAATTGAAGGATATTTTCGTTTTTACTATGTATTATATTTTGAGGGTACTTTACAAAAAAGAGCGTGTGCGCCGAGCCCACGCGTCAGGAGTGAAACTTCCTTGGCGTGATTCAAAGATACCTTCGCCAATATTCAATTATATTATATTCATTCATATTATGTAATTATATTAAATTATTTTCATAAAACTAAAAGAAGAAGACGAAATTAATTGAACTTTTGCACTTAGTAACACCTATTATAGCTAGACAGGCTAGGCTCGCGGCTCGCGGCGGTGACAGACGTGCGAGCGAAGGCGAGCTACGAGTAAAATTTCAAACATGTTGGATCGTCAACGAACTTACTCGACGGTTTTTAAGTACGCGTACTTGGGGTGATACACGAGCGAAAAAGGTCGTCGAGCCACAAGTTCGCGTACTTACTCGTACGTCTGTCAGGCCTTTAACATAGGTACGCTGTGGATATGTAGAATAATAACATACAACAAGCGTTAGGGCGTACCATTATATCTAGAATAGAACACAGATACACACCATTTAGTAACATTAATTTTTTAAGTGTAGATACGTGCTTAAAGTAAAGCAAAAGCCGGCATAGGGCGTATTCAGAAAGAAAGCTTGAAACTTAAAAGCGCTTATAAGCGCTTATAAGTTTCAAGCTTTCTTTCTGAATACGCCCATAAGCAAACGTATGATGAGCTCTTCGTCGATTATCTATGGTTGTTGTGATGTTGTCTATACTCTGTCAGTTTCAGTTACATTCGGATGTCTATGGTATAGTTCGTGCGGTTTGGTTCAGAGTATTTTATTTACTCATTATTTAAACTAATTTATATTGTAAAAGAAACTAAAAATAAAAGAAAAAATGGCTTTACATATTCCTAAAGCTCCGGGTGTACCCCAAATGTTGAAGGAAGGTGCTCGGGTAAGTTTCTCAATTATAACCAAAATCCATGTACTTCTGTCATGTGCGGCAGACCATATGACTACATTTTGTTAATTCTTTGTTGAAATTGAATAAGAAATCTAAATCAAATAGCTTTTTCTCATTCAGACCGTTAAAATGCACATGAATAACTTGTTTAAAAGTATCATTTTTCGATACTTTTTAATAAATCAACTTCTAACCACGACGACTTCGGTGTTGTTTATTTAACTCATAAATGACTAATAAATATCTAAATGCATTTAGATGCATCCCCGGGTAACTTACCGCGTAATTTACTTGTCGTTTTCTTTTGTGTCTGATGTAGTTTGCGTTAATTAGTTTGACAATTTTCATATATGTATATTTCGTACTTTTCAGATGTTCTCTGGTTTAGAGGAAGCAGTATACCGCAATATAAATGCATGCAAACAATTTGCACAAAGTGTGCGGTCTGCTTATGGTCCCAATGGTATGAACAAGATGATCATCAACCACATTGAAAAGCAGTTTGTCACAAGTGATGCAGGCACAATCATTCGGGAGTTAGATGTTGAACACCCGGCAGCTAAATTAATGGTTTTAGCAAGTCAAATGCAAGACTCAGAAGTTGGTGACGGCACAAACTTTGTTATTGTTATATCTGGTGCGTTATTGGAGCAAGCTGAAGAATTATTGCGTTTGGGAGTCACCACAAGTGAAATAGCCGAAGGTTATGAAAAAGCTCTCGACAAATGTCTAGAAATACTGCCTGAACTTGTGAACCATGAAATCAAAGATTGCAAGAACTATGATGAGGTTGTCAAAGGCATCAAGCCCTCTATAATGGCCAAGCAGTATGGCAATGAAGATTTTATAGCTAATTTAGTAGCTAAGGCTTGTATTGCAATCCTACCAGAAAAAACAACATTCAATGTTGACAATGTTAGGATTTGCAAGGTAATTTTGTATAAATACACTGTTTTTTTGAAGTGAAAACTTCTTTAGTGGCGTTGGGTATAAAATCTTAAACTCGCGTCAGGACACGTGACCTGATCGAAAAAGCGTAAGACGGATGGATATCAAACATGCTGAACGTGAAATAATCAAGTTTTCACTTCTGCCGGCACTCCCGGAGTGCAACCCTCCTCTTTTTTTATTTCTTTAAGGTATCTCGACATGTCTTTATTCATTTATATAATATAATTTATAGATCCTTGGAGCTGGTCTCCTCCAATCAGAAGTACTATCTGGTATGGTGTTCAAACGTGAGGTGGAAGGAGAAATCAGCAACGCTACCAAAGCCAAAGTAGCTGTATACTCCTGTCCAGTGGACATTACACAAACTGAGACCAAGGGAACAGTTCTCATCAAATCGGCCGATGAACTCCTTAACTTTAGTAAAGGCGAGGAATCTCTTCTTGAGAAACAGATTAAAGATATTGCGGATACTGGAGTCAAGGTTATTGTGGCTGGCGCTAAGTTTGGTGACATGGCGTTGCATTTCCTGAACAAATACGGAGTAATGGCTGTCCGTCTGAACTCAAAGTTTGATTTACGTCGCCTTGCCAGGACTGTTAATGCCACAGTAAGTATAACATATGGTATTCAGAATGATCCTAATTAATTTTTAGCAATAATTTGTTATTCTCTTTGAGTCTAAAATCAGTACCTTCTTTTGTATTATATTAGATAGTTTAGAATTTAGAACTTGTGATTGTGTCATATTTAAAACTAGGGGTGCGCCTCGGCTTCGCCCGTGGTACATATTTCGCAATAAAATGTAGCCTATGATCTTACCTAGGGTCTAAAGATTGTCTGTGCCAAATTTCATCAAAATCGGTAGAGTAGTTTATGCGTGAAATACATACATACACACATACATAATTACAAACCTTTCCTCTTTATAATATTAGTATAGATATATAAAACTCAAAGGTGACTGATATAGTGATCTATCAACGCACAGCCCAAACCACTGGATGTATCGGGCTGAAATTTGGCATGCAGGTAGATGTCATAACGTAGGCGTCCCCTAAGAAAGGATTTTAGAAAATTCATCCCCTAAAGGAGTAAAATAGGGGATGAAAACTTATACCATGAAAATTTATCTTTTCCACGCAAGCGAAGCTGCGGGCAACAGCTAGTTCGTGAATAAAATTGACCATAAAAACTATAAATTCACTAATTTCCAGGTACTCCCCCGTCTCACAACCCCTACAGCTGAAGAACTCGGCTACTGTGACGAAGTTAGAGTGGACGAAGTTGGTGACACTAGAGTGGTCGTGTTCTCTATGGAAAGTTCCGAGTCTCGCATTGCGACGGTTGTTATCAGAGGCTCCACAGATAATTATATGGATGATATCGAAAGAGCAATTGACGATGGTGTCAACACATTCAAGGGCATTGCTCGGGATGGCAGGTGAATAGAATAAATTAAATTAGATAACTTTATTCTGTAAATTATGATTGGTATCATATCATTTTTTATTGAAGTTACAATAAAAAGACGTGTGGCACTCGGGGACTGCCGCGGTAAAGCTATTGCATGCTATGCCTTCAAGCCACACCTCCGCGACCGTCCCCGTGGGGAGCGTGAGGTTTTTCGTTACGGAATTTCTGGATTCGGTCCCCGCGCTCAAGGCCCGCGTTAGAAGCTATGCATGAACAGCTTAAAAATAGTTCCTATATATTTTTTTATGATTATATTTTTCTAATTTGAATGGAGAGGATCCTAACTTTCTTTATTACCTACTAGCTTTCCGCCCGCGGCTTCGCCCGCTTTGTCTAAAACATAATAAATTATATACTAAAACCTTCCTATTGAATCACTCTATCTATTAAAAAAAACCGCATCAAAATCCGTTGCGTAGTTTTAAAGATTTAAGCATACAAAGGGCCATAGGGAAATAGGGACAGAAAATGCGACTTTGTTTTATACTATGTAGTGATTCATATTATTACTGTGTTGTCCACATGAAAATATGTAATATAAAAGTAGGAGTTAGCTATTTGAACTGTTTATATTACAGTAATAATTTTATAATATACTAATAACGACGACGACGCGGTTGGCGCAGTGGTAAAGTAACTGCCTACTGAGCCGACGGTCCCGGGTTCGATCCCCGGTCAGGGCAAATATTTGTGTTATGAACACAATTATTTGTTCTTGGGTCTGGGTGTTATTATCTATATATGTATTTATTAAATATTATATTTATCGTCGCCTAGTACCCACAACACAAGCCTTAATTGAGCTTATTGTGGGACTAGGTCGATTTGTGTAATAATGTCGTACTTATATTATTTATTTATTTATTTAAAAAAAAAGAATTTAATAAATGTTAAATTTCAGATTCCTACCCGGCGCCGGTGCTACAGAAATAGAACTGGCACAAAGACTCCTCCAATACGCAGACACTTTGCCCGGTCTCGAACAATACGCAGTGCGGAAGTTTGCGGTAGCCCTCGAGAGTGTGCCCAGGGCTCTCGCTGATAACTCGGGAGCGAACGCTACTGACGTTGTCAATAATATCTACAAGGCACACAGGGTAAGAAATATTGAGGAATATTTATTATTTACTAGCTTTCCGCCCGCGGCTTCGTCCACGTTTTCAGAGAAAAACCCATTCCCATAGGATCTTCGGGATAAAACCTATCTTATGTCCTTTCTCGGGTATCAAAATATCTCTATACCAAATTTCATGCAAATTGGTTCAGTAGTTAAGGCGTGATTGAGTAATAAACAGACAGACAGAGTTACTTTCGCATTTATAATATTAGTATGGATATAGTATGGATTACCATCATATTTAATCCATATTTATTTACATACTAGCGGTCCGCCCCGGCTTCGCCCGTGGTACATATTTACGTTTTCTCTACATAAGAACCATCCTCGTACTTCAAGGAATATAATAGAAAAGAATAATCGAAATCGGTTCAGCCATTCACACGTGATGCCGTGACAACGCGAAACGGGTGCAGACCCGCCGCCTTTTTAATTTTTATAGCTCCCGCTGCGCAGCGCGTCGAACGCGGCAACTGATACACAAAAATAATCCTTATGGCATGATTCTGTATTCACGCGCGATGACTTATAACGTATTTCATGTATAACTTTGGTGTTTCTACACCGATTTACATGATTCTTTTACTATAACCTGCCCAGGAGTATGAAGAATAATTGTGCCAAATTTAGTTAAAATCCGTCGGGTAGTTTTTGTTTCTATAACGAATATACAGACAGACAGACAGACAGACAAAAATTTTACTGATTGCATTTTTGGCATCAGTAGCGATCCCTTATCACCCCTTCATAGTTTTTTTTAAATATATTTCATGTACAGAATTGGCCTCTCTACAGATTTATTATAAGTATATAGATAATAAATTGAGTTCATATAAATAATAATTTCTAAACTGCCCTGTCTTCCAATATAATCTCTTACTTACTTATATGCTGTAAATGTGTCTAAGTGAAACACTCATAATCATGATTATTTCATCATTCAAGACTGAGTAGATCTGAGTAAACATTTTTTTTAATATGTTGAAAATTATCTGAATCACTCAAATTGCAGTTGTTTATAATATCTCAATTAATTTACAAACATATGTATATCTTGCAGGATAACCAAAAGAATGTCGGCTTCGACATCGACACAGAAAGCAATGGAGTGTGTGACGCAACTGAGAAGGGTGTTCTCGATCTATATGTATTGAAGTACTGGGGCCTTAAATACGCAGTTGGTGCAGCGACCACCATCCTTAAAGTTGACCAAATTATCATGGCTAAGAGGGCCGGAGGACCAAAACCAAAAGCACCCGCAGGAAGCGACGACGAATCATAATTCACTAAATTACCCCTTTTCATCAATGCATTTGAATTATTTAAGTTAATACATATTGGTCACATTTTATTTTAACAGATAATACATAATTCGTATTCTTAGCTTGAAGAAGTATTTTGTTTAATGCTATTTTAGCTTGTAAACTAACTTTAATTAATAAAATTACTAAAAGTATGATTGTTTTATTTATTTTGAAAAACAATAGAATTTACTTTCAAGGCTATTAATTATAGTTTTACTCGCTGCGCTTCACGGTTTCACCCGCGTGGCTCCCCCCCTGTTGGTTACGATATAAATTATAGCCTATAGCCTTCCTCGATAAATGGGTTATGTACTTTTTAAATCGGACCCTTGATCTTTAGATTATCGCGTTCAAACAAACAAAGTCTTCAGCTTTATAATATTAGTATAGATATCATAATTTTGGAATAATATCGATAAATCTATACTATAATATTATAATATTAGATTTCACCGAGTTATATCATAAGTATGTACTTACTTGTATGAAAAACAATCTGAAAAACTACCTTGCATTGCCGCGGCCGTTACGAGCAAAATTGCCCCATATATGTAATAATACCAAGGAATGCCAGCGACAGCATAATATTTTTTACACATTTTAGCATGATACGATAATTACAAATTTTCTCGCGCTTCAAGTATTCGTAACCTTTAGTAACCTTCTCCTTTTAAAGACGGATATGTATAAGTCTTCGACCTATGCGAATACATTTTGTTATAAAAGTGGGTATAGTACGATTCAAACTTAATGGCGGCTCGGAACATCGTACGATCCGATGCGCAGAAAACAATTTTAGGTATTAGCGGGACGATAAGGGACCTGTGTACACCAACACCCGCACCTGCACCTAACTATAGAGTATAGACTATAATATACTTATTACAGAGACACATAACTTCCGAACCGCCATTAGGTTTGAATCGAACTTTACCTAACTATAACGGCTGTGCCGCCGTCCGCGTCGCGGTCGGTGTACATTGCTCAATAGAACTACGGTTTTGCATATTATGCTGATTACGTTAAAAATACTAATAAATTTCTAAACGCAAAACACCCTGTATATAAAAAGATTCAAACGTGCATAAAACCTAGTGATTAGTTCCAATTTTGTTTCTTTTACGGCCTTAGCATACTGAACCTACATATTTATTGCAAAATATTCCAATTGCGTAGATATTAACGCCTAGGCCGGCTAACCGCCCTAGTGTCGCGCGTGATTGGTGATCAATTAAACGAATATTGATATGTACAAGGTCCCACTGTGTACGCTGAGTTGCGACGTGGAAGAAAGACAAACAAACACACTTTCACATTTATAATATTATTAAGGATTTCTATATTTTATATAGGATACTAGGATCAGTCAGGGCATAAAATAAAAACATAAAATGTTTCTAAAATAGTTTATTATACGAAAATACAAAGAGATATTTGGACGATATTTCTCTAGATTTCAGTCTACATTTCTAATAGTTTGAATATTTTTTCAATGGTTATTGTGATTTGAATACCTATCATGAATTATTTCTTTTAATCGATTTTGACATGAGTTAGGTAGGTAACATGGATTTTTTTCCAGGAAAAATCAAACTTTAATAGGTATTAAGTAATTACAAAAATAAAATGATCACATTATTTAAGATTTACTATTAAAATTTAACTGTTCAATGCAAAAGAGACTATACACCTTCAGTCAAAAATGTATTCTATATTACGATTTACGAACACAAGCGTCTTTTCATAACCTAAGAGTACCTTTATAATAATACATTTACATGCTATTCCAATAGTTTTATTACTACATATACATCGATTACATTGCAGGAAGTATATTATCTAATAGTGTTGATGAACATAACTAAGCGTATATAAAGGATCGCAAAGTTTAATATACTTAACTAGTTATATTATAATGATGCCCGGATAAAGATTAACCCAGTTTTACTAAGAAAGCACAATTCGAAAAATCCAATTACAATTTACAGAACTAGGTACTTACTTACAATTTTTTTATGGATTTAATTATCTAATAAAAACTGCGCATGGATCCAGTCATTAGTAAGTAATAGTTATTAGCTAGTTATTTTATATTTTTTTGAAATAATACGGCACCATTATTTACTAAACATACATATAAAGGTTGTTGTGTTTGTATAATATTTGCAGTTCATTAAATTGATAGTATTTTTTCAATTAAAAAAAGTGCTTCCCCTCATATCTCGCTCTAGGCGATACATGAAAAAAAAAGGAAAAGGGCGCCAAAATGTTAAAAATATGTAGGTAATAAAAAAATTGTTTCATTAGTACAAAAACCTGATTTTAAATAACGTACGGATTCGGA
The DNA here is from genome assembly GCF_061535395.1 of Colias eurytheme. NCBI lineage: Eukaryota > Metazoa > Arthropoda > Insecta > Lepidoptera > Pieridae > Colias > Colias eurytheme. The sequence continues at coordinate 9,933,205 of NC_142993.1, read as the reverse complement.
AAAAATTAATCAAATACAAATCAATGTACATATTGTATATTAAACATATTCACAGACCATTATAAGTTTATAGTAGTAGTTACTAACTAGCTTATAAGATACGTTAAAACAACAATTTCCTAAATGTTGACAATTTAAAAGCATTACATTAATAATTCAACTAGGAATCAATATTTCGGGAGTTCTGACATCTTTGGTCACTTGAATTTTTAATTTTAAAATGATCTCGAAACAATATGGTTGTTTTGGCACAGCTTAAGATATCTACTTATATGCCGAACGGCCGAAAGATGTTACATTGATTTAGGCACATTTGCTAAATTTAAAAATAATTGAGACTAAAAAAACACAATAAAAACCTGTTTTATTTATCACCAAATATCATCTACACAAAATAAAGAGAAACTATATAAAAAAATGCATATCTTAAAGTCAAAGAAAAGTGTTTTTAAAATAATAATATATATTCTAGTTCTAAAATCACAGAAAATCACTGTATCGTTGACACACTAAGAATTCGAAGTATAATACTGACATCATTTCCTCCAATGTTTTATAAAAAAACGGAAACATTTAGATTATTTTTGTTTGTACAAAAAAGAAAATATAGAGCCTTCTGCCCTCCTACGCAATTTATCACATAAAAATAAGAATGTTAGGTGTGTTAATAATTTCAATGTTTTTTCAGTCTATACGAATACAATTCTTTTAAAATTTTTATCCGTTATCCAAACGAACTGAGATCAATATTAGCAACCTTTTAGAATTTTTGTTATATAAAATAGAAGGAATAAGCGTTGCGTTGTAAGTACCTACACAAATAAACAAAAAAAGCCTCATTTTTAAAGCAATAAATGACAATGAGAAAGTATCTTTTATACTCTCGTCAGTTCATCTATGTGAGGATTATGAATACTATACTTACTATGTTTAGTTGAATCGATGTAAGAGCAGCACGCCGGTAGAGTTTTTAGCATACATTACCGGTTTTATTTTTGGAGTAAAATTTGTATCTAATTAATTATATATACAAATAAACGTATTTCTAAATGCACCGTATCTATAATATTTGTATTATTTTACTACAACTGGAACTTATTTAATTATATATTCGATTTTTTTTCAATTCTATTCGATAGTCTAGTTATAAAATATATTTACATAACAATTACCGTTGTATAAATCTAAAAATTGCCAGAAATAATGGAATGAAATATATGGAAAATAATTTCAGAAAAATTAAAATGTTCACAAAAAATGCAGTCATAAGTGTTTTTGAGAGAAGCATGAAAGATGTAAACTTGTAGATTTATATAAAATTATTAGTAATGTGATGTCTCACTTACATGTATTATATTTAAACAAAATTACCCTAGAAAAATATATGAGCGATTAAGTAAACACTAGTCTATTTCGTCAAAAAATAATATATTAGACGAATATTGGGTCCATATTAAGTGATTAAAATTATGTTATACGACATCGGCTATGAGTATTGTATGGTTTTGTATTTAAAAATACATATATGGTCGATATTTTATTATTGATTCTAATTTAATGCATTGAAAATTGCGATTATTGACAATTTTTTATGTAAAATCAATTGGAATGGTTGTGTCTATTTTTGTAAAACAAAAAATGGTCATTTGAGTCAGATTGCGATTAGTTGCATGACCGCAACAATTTCTTTTGAGATTCCATAACCAAATTCAAATTAGAATATTATACTAAAAAATTACGCTTTATTAGTTTTAGTAACATATGGCTATTTTAAATTCGCTGCATTCAAAAATGTTTTCACTATAAAAAAATTTCAAACGCCCTAACGCTTTTCCTATTGGTTAAAAATGTCACAACATGAAAACGAAAATTAAAATAAAACGACACATAATATAAGTTAATCATGAACAGGCAGGTGAAATGTCACATTAAAAAAAAAATCAACGCGCCACACAAGTTAATCATTCACTGGCAAGCAATAATCTTTTGCCAGGAAAAAGCTTAATCATGAGCGGGCTGAAAATGTTTCAATAAAAAAAAATCAACGCGTCAAAGTTAATCATTCACTGGCAAGCAATAATCTTTTGCCAAAAAAAAGTTAATCATGAGCAGGCTGAAAATGTCACAATAAAAAAAATCAACGCGCCAAACAAGTTAATCACTGGCAAGCAATATTTTTCCAAAAAAAAGTAAACCTGGCCGAAAATGACACAATAAAAAAAAAGCTAGCCGATGACGTATACAACGAGCTGGTGGCTGCAATATCAGAAGATGTTCCTCGGCGGCGGTATCGCTACTACGGCGGCCCCCGCCCGCCCCGTGCTGAGCGGCGCCAGCTTGCGCCAGCAGTTCGACTCTGAGTCGTATACCTCTACTATGCAGAGGTATTGGACACCGTCGTAACCGCCTGAAATTTTATTTAATTAATTTCTGGTGTGTTCATATGATATGTGGAAACGGTGAAACTTGTGATCGATAAGTATTTTTAATTACATGTGCGTTTAATGCTACGAATAAAAAAATGTAAAGATAGAACATTCAACGATCCGCGCGCACAAACGCTGCGGTCGCCGTTAGTTCGTAGCTGTATGTCTGTGTGCGTGAATTCATCAACGGTGACACTGCGGTCGTGGTAACGTTGAAGCATTATTAAGCTATTGCATAGCTTCTATCGCGGGCCTTGAGCGCGGGGACCGAATCCAGAAATTGCGTAACGAAAAACATCACACTCCCCACTCCGACGGACACGGAGGTGTGGCTTGAAGGCATAGCATGCAATAGCTTTACCGCGGCAGTCCCCGAGTGCCACACGTGTTTTTTTTTAATTCTAAATATGTATCAGTTTGTGCGTGTGCGCGTGTAAATGGTCACCGTTAGTATCTGTATGTGTGTGCTTGTTCATCCACGGCGACGATGCGGTTGCTGAGCATGTGTAAATGCTCACTGTTAGTTTGTGTATGTGTGTATGTGTTTGATCACCCACGGCGACGATGCCGACGATGCTCCACGCAGTGTACATGTATGTGCATGTGTAGACACTCACCCACGGCCACGATGCGGTCGCCCAGCAGACACGCGCCGATGGCGTCGCGCGCGTGCGCCAGGCGCGCCAGCAGCAGCCAGCTGTCGGCGAGCGGGTCGTACCGCTCCACGCACGCCAGCCGCCCGCCCGCCGTGTTGGCCGGCGCCTCGTGCCCGCCCAGCGCGTACAGGTACCCGCCCGCCGCGCACACCTGCCGCCACACGCGTGTACCAAATAATTAACATGAATTAATTATTTCTATTTTTTAATAATTTTTATTTTTGAAAATTTTATGCAAATATCTACTGCCAAACTTTAATACAAATTTTGAAGTGTAACTTCTTTAGGCGCGTTGAGAGTAATATGTTAACGTCGCGTCATGGCAATACCGTCTCATCGTTGAGTAAGGCGACGATTTTGGTATTTTTCAATTTTTGTCAAAGTTTCACTTCTGACACGTGTGCTCTGCACACACGCTCTTTTCAAGTTGTAGTCAATTAGCTAAAGAGAAGGAAAGCTCTGCATTGAACCCCGTAATCGCATCGTGGTGCGTCACATGTATGACGTCACACACTCACGCTGACGCCCCCGCGGCGGCGCGTCATGGGCGCGCAGGCGGCCCAGTGGTTGGTGGCGGGGTCGTAGCACTCGACGGAGCGCAGGCACGCGCCGCCGTCGCGCCCGCCCACCGCGTACAGGCGCCCGCGCAGCGCCGCCACGCCGCACGTGCTGCGTCACATGTATGACGTCACACACTCACGCTGACGCCCCCGCGGCGGCGCGTCATGGGCGCGCAGGCGGCCCAGTGGTTGGTGGCGGGGTCGTAGCACTCGACGGAGCGCAGGCACGCGCCGCCGTCGCGCCCGCCCACCGCGTACAGGCGCCCGCGCAGCGCCGCCACGCCGCACGTGCTGCGTCACATGTATGACGTCACACACTCACGCTGACGCCCCCGCGGCGGCGCGTCATGGGCGCGCAGGCGGCCCAGTGGTTGGTGGCGGGGTCGTAGCACTCGACGGAGCGCAGGCACGCGCCGCCGTCGCGCCCGCCCACCGCGTACAGGCGCCCGCGCAGCGCCGCCACGCCGCACGTGCTGCGTCACATGTATGACGTCACACACTCACGCTGACGCCCCCGCGGCGGCGCGTCATGGGCGCGCAGGCGGCCCAGTGGTTGGTGGCGGGGTCGTAGCACTCGACGGAGCGCAGGCACGCGCCGCCGTCGCGCCCGCCCACCGCGTACAGGCGCCCGCGCAGCGCCGCCACGCCGCACGTGCTGCGCGCGCCCGCCATGCCCGCCACTATCGTCCACGTGCGCGAGCACGCGTCCCAACTGATAAAGAAAGCATACACACGTTACGAACAATAGTACGGTGAAACGTTCGAAATTTGAATTTCGAACAAAAAAAATGTAGCAATTTGGACAACATTTCGAACAGATTTTACCCGACGGGTAAAGTAGATAGAAATGTGATGTGGGCGTGGCCCACGTGTCAATGATAAGTTTAGATCACCTAACTTGCTCTCAGTTGTGCGCAGAAAAATATTCGAGTCGGTTGTCAGCTGTCAAACCTTTTTTCCATATTTATTCATTAATTAGGACGTGTTGTTCGGTATAAAGAGTGCAAAAATGATAGCAGACGAAATAATATCAGCAATGAAGGCATTTCATACCGTCGGTAAGTCTTATTTTAATTTATTTTAATTATATTTTATGTTATAACTTCGCTTATCGTAATTTGTCAAAATTGTATATAAATATCTAGTCAAAATGAACCTTAATCCATAAGAAATTAGTACTATTATAGATTGAACAGCAAACAAGACTTTCTGGAATATTATTGCAATAAACAAACGAATGTCGCTTTAGTGATGCTTGTGGTGCATATCGACAGTATCGATACTTTAGAAAAGACAAACATTATAAATATTAAATTTTATTTTATTTTTCCTTAGCTTTCATTTGTCTGATTTATTTATAGATTTCCCAAAGAGGCTAATTTAAAAGAGAAATGGATAACTGCAACGTGACGAGTTAACTGGATGCCGAACAGTACTAAGCGGTCTAAAGCTTTGGTCTGGTGATCATAACGCACAACGCTGAGGTATACGGTTTGCGATGCCAAACACTCAATCATATGAAAAACGTCGACAATGTTCTCTTGTTCCGTCGCAGTATGCGTCCGCGGCGAAGGGCAAGCGCGGTGAGTGGGGAGGTGTACTCCCGCACAGCGCGGCGTCATTCTCGATTGAACGCTGCGGTGTGCGGGTATGCGTCACGGCATATATGAATGCGACAATATGAATTTTTTCGTAGACAATAATAGAATTAGTTCGCAGCTATCCTTTTTTATATAAAAATAAAGACAAAAAACATAAAAGTTTGATAATTACAGCAAAATTGTTCATGTTCACGTCTACCTTGGTAGCTGCGGCAAAATCAACTGACCACCTCTCCGCAGGGAAGGTAAATGCTGCGTCGTGACGCTGTGTTGGGGCGCATACCTCAGCGTTGTGCGTCATGATCACCAGACCAAAGCTTTACAAAGGCCACCGATACATCAAACCTACAGCAGTTCCAAGATTTAAAATAATGCATATTTTCTGTTTGTATTTTGTAAATATAGATTTATACTATTCTATTCCGTTTTTTATTTAATAATAATAATATAAAAAGACGTACTTAGTAGTAATAAACATACTCCAAAATGTGACGCATTATACTATACTCATATAAAAGAAAGAAAAAAAAATACACAAAAAATATTTATTTGTGAATTATCGATAACAAGGCTGACATCCCTCAGAGCATAGCATCAGATAAATATCAAGTTAATGTCATTAATGTTGAGTGACACAAATTTCAACCTTATCTCTATGTGTTGCGTTTCAAATTTATATCTATCGAAAACTAACGTCCTCTGTTGTGGAGTAGCTGAATGTTTTCGAATTTGGAATTTCTGTGCAATGAGAAACAAAACAGCTAATATACCTAGGGATGTTATACTAAAATAAACCGTAACATGGTGCGTTAGGGTACATATTGAAATGCTGAATTTATAACCTAAGTCAGTTTTTACTCAAATTAAGCTGTCCAATCAAAGGCATAGTTTACTTGTAGTGTACTGTATAACTATCGGTTTAAATGTGTGGGTTTGGCGACACTGGTTTTCATACTAATTAGACATTACAGCACTTCTATATGTTTTTACTGTTCTGTGGGTAAAATAATGAATAAAGAGTTTAAAATCCCTAAAAAAGTCTTTAATTTCGAAATTTGAATATTGCAAAATTAAATAAAACTCATAAATTCTTCACTTGGTTTTTATTTAAAAAATTTAAGTAACTACACTTACCATATTCATTTTTATTTTAATGCAGAATTTATTCAATAATTTCTAATTTTAACACACAAACATCACTTACCGTTCCACAGAGTTCAAATAAATCCATCCATCATGTCCGCCCACAGCATATATCGGCGAATTAGGCCCGTCCCCGAGCACGGCAACACCGAGCCCGTGTCTGTGCGCGTTCATTGGCGCTAGTGTGCTCCAGCTTAAAGATGTTAGGTCGAAACATTCCACCTTTCAAATGAAAGAAAAAAACAATTAAAAAAAGAAGGTGAATGCTACTTATGAAAAAATCTCCAAATTCATAGTGACGTTAGGTCGATACTGGAAACATTTAACCTACATTTATACACATACATATCTCTAAAAAATGCGGCAATTTACGTTAATTTTTTTTATTCATGAGATTTGAATTGGGCTGTTTTATACTAAACAAGAACAACAATTATCGTACGGTTCGACCGTCACGCGACATGCGCTACACAGACCTAAAAGTTTGAGACGATGTAATAAAAGTTTCACTTTAAAAATAAAATATCTTTAATTGTTTCCCTATTACTACTTCCCTATTCACGGAAAATGTCTGAATTCTAATACTCACTGTATTAAGAGTTTTAAGTCCATCTCTACCGCCTACAACTATAAGTTTATTCTGCATTACAGCGACTCCAAATTGCAGTCTTCGAGCACCCATTCTCATGAAGGGAGTCCATGTATTTGTCCTTGGGTCATACATTTCCATGTTACTAGCACCCTGGAACACAATAATTATAATTATGTCTTATAATAATATTTTCATTAATTAATGTTGATATAAACTATAACAGATAATATCTATTAGTAATTCTATTGGCAGTTTACTCATTTCTTTAACCTTTAGTATGTGTGATACAATAGTTTTGCTTTTAACTGAGTAGCTGTTTTCTTTAATTAAATTGAATTAGTTTTATTTCAGAGACAACTGTGCTACTAAATTCATAAATACATATATAAGTTTATATGTTATCATACTTTTTATAACATTATAAAATTAAAGTGCAATTCTTTTCCAATTCTACTGTTCAATATTTACCTTGTACCCATCCATGCCACCAATAGCCAACAAGCGTCCAATCGTAGAGGTCCTCGGTCTAGTTCTGTGTGAGAACAAGAGGGATCTACGTTCAGGTAATAGGTGCCATTTTACAGCTTCCATGATGAGCGGCTGGCATTCAGCCACGTTGCCACACGCTTGCTCTACTTTGTCTATCAGATACTGAAAGAAAAAAAATGTTGTGTGGTTTTATGAAACCACGGTAAAAGTGAAAAAACTTAGGCACAAAATTATCGTATTTGTACGATAATTATCGTACGGTTCGACCGTCACGCGACATGCGCTACACAGACCAAAAAGTTTGAGACGATGTAATAAAAGTTTCACTTTAAAATTAAATTAGATGCATTGAGTTACATGTACTTTTGTTTGATTTAATTCTTGTATTGCATATAAAAGTTGCTGCATAATGGTTTTAGTTTTAGATAAAGTTTCAAATATTACCTAGCTATTATTAGTTTTAAAACAGCAAAGACGAAATAAATTTAGACTTTTTTTTAAATGAAACATTCTCGCAACATAATTGAACAAAACAAATAAATCATTTATTTATACAAGTCTGATCATGAATGCAGTACCTATAAAAAAAAAAATGAGCCGTCAAGGAACGTCCATTAAAAGGTAGATGTGAAACATCAATATTATCACTTATAATACCACAAGAGCTTCAAAATTATCGGGTATTTTCCGATAGGTTCGTTGCAAACAAATGAAGGAGTCAAGTTTTTAGTCAAGGTTAAAAAATCACGAGCGCGAAGCGCGAGTGATTTTTCCTGAAAAACTTGACGACTTTATTTGTTTGCAGGGAACCTTGAGGGAAATGCCAGATAATTTTGAAGCTCGTGTGGTATTCGGGAGATTATTTTTCCGTCAAAAATGTCAGCCAATAATTTCACAATTGAATTGAACCTGGTTTTTTTTTTTTTTTTCGCTGCTTTGTTGTGTCGGAGAAAACACGTGTCTCAGAGATTGTTTTTGTTTTTTACGTTTTTTATTATCCTATTATTTTTCTAGTGATACCAAACTTTTTGTTGTGTTTGTGCTGTTTAGGTAAGCAATTGAAAACTAATTTTCCTTCTGCAATATGGGTCCTGACCCTCCAGACCTTAATAAACCACCGGATCTACAGAGTGAGATGATGGAAGCGGAGTCTACGGGCCACAAAAGGCCCCGTTCCGATCACTCCTCTAAAGACTCTGACATTTTACCCTCCAAACGCCATATCCCTGATCACGACTATACTATCCCAGCCTCCCAAACTACCTATATTGATCCAATTCTTTTGAATCCCCCATCTTACACTGGCGAAGAGAGTGGACCATACATAGTATATGTGTCTCGCACAGAGGAAGACCCTTCGGCTGGTCTAAGTATAAGACCCATTAAATTCGGTTCGTTCTTATATAAACACCGTGTCCAGAACATAACTAAAGATGGTGTTAGACCTATAGGCCGTAATAAAATATCGGTACAATTTACTTCAGCAGCAGATGCAAATAATTTTCTTAATTTTTCAAGTTTAAAGGAAGCGAAGTTTCAAGCAACTATTCCCTTGTTCCATATAACCCGTATGGGCATCGTCAAGGGTGTCCCTACTGAATGGTCAATGGAGGAATTTGTAAGTTACATAGACTTTCCAGGAGGACGTGGTAAGGTTTTAAAGGCGAGGCGTTTAAATAAAAAGCAGAAAATTGATGGAGTGACGTCTTGGACACCGTCCCAATCTGTAGTCCTTACCTTCCAGGGGCAAACTATGCCCAATAAAATATACTGTTTATACACTGCCATGCCGGTTGAGGTCTATCAATTTCCAACAATTCAGTGTTTTAAGTGCTGTCGGTTCGGTCACGTTCGTGAACAGTGCCGTTCCAAAGATCGCTGCTATCGGTGCACTCAAATGCACGCAGGTGATACCTGTCCCAAAACAGAAGTAGAGGCGTCCTGCCTCTACTGCTCAGCTAACCACTTTGCAACTGACAAAAGCTGCCCAGAGCAGGGTCGTCAAAAAGCGATTAAATTGTTGATGGCGACTGAAGGTGTCTCATTTGAAGAGGCATCAAAGTTGATCCCAGCTTCACGCAAAACATTTGCGGAAAACGTTAAGACCCATCCATCCACCATCCACTCAGTAACGCCTGAATCCCACCTCACATTATCAAGCCAACCTATCCCTACGGTTTCTTACAAAAAAACTGTAATGAGATCTCCCCGCCCCAGGGCTACTTTGGGAACCACTTATGATACAGTCGCTCATAACGCCATTGTTCGCGACGTTCCACCTTCCCTCCCCAATGGGTGCGCTCTAATTAATAATACTACCTCACCCTCGGCCCCTTCGCGCGATGATAAACTTTTAGATATGTGTTTATCTTTTATTGAAAGTTTAATAAATGAATACCCCGAAAAATTACCGTCCAACGTTGCCTTAAGATTCTCCCGTTTTTCTTCCATTCTTTCAAACCATGGATCTAGTGTTCCTCCAGTGGAATGCACAGAGTATTCGTCGCAAAAAACATGATCTGATAGAGTTAATTGCCTTGCATAAGCCTGTTGTGGCTGCCATCTCGGAGACATGGTTAATTCCTGGTTCTCATTATTGGGTTCCGGGATTTTCTTGTTTGCGTGATGACAGGGATGACGGTTATGCTGGAAGTGCTCTACTTGTAAACCGATCGATCCCATTCACCCAGATCCCTCTTCCGTCGCACGGGCGGTATTTCAACGCCGTCGCAGTGCGAGCCTTTGATATCTCCTTTTTATCTGTTTATATACCTCATCCTCATCCCAGTATCATCCCTGACCTATCGTTAATTATTTCCTCTCTCCCCTCTCCCGTGATAGTTATGGGAGACTTCAATGGCCACCATACTTCATGGGGATCTTATATGTGTGATACCTTTGGACGACTTTTAGTGGACCTCTTTGATGATCTAAATTTATGTATAATCAATGATTGTGCCCCTACTAGAAGAGTTTCCCCCATGCAAAATCCTAGAACTGTAGTCGACTTAAGTATTTGTTCATCTATATTAGCCTCATCCCTTTCTTGCCGAACCCTTCCCTCTACATTTGGTAGTGATCATTTCCCAATTCTCCTTTCCTGTTCTCGTACTGTTCATATCCCCACCTCCTCTTTTCCTCCCTTACTTAAATATAAATTAGAAAGCGCTGATTGGGACTCTTTTGCACTCAATCTTGATTCTAAAGTAGCTAATCTACCAGAAATTCTTCGACAAAATTGCATGTTCTCATATAACTCCTTTGTTACCTGTCTCCACTCTGCTGCTTCTGAAACCCTGCCTGTAAAGCGAAAAATTTAGAAGTCTGGATGAATGACCATGGTCTGTCTCTATCACCAGCTAAAAGTAATATTGTAGTATTCACCAAAAAACGTTCATTTTCTCCCCCCGTGGTGATTCTTGACAGTTCTGTAATGCCTGTGGTAAGTAAGGTCAAATTTTTGGGTGTTGTGTTGGATCAAAAATTAAGTGGTATTGCACACATTGACTACATTGTACAAAAGTGCGAAAAAAATATTAATGTGCTACGTTCACTCGCTGGAGTGTGGTGGGGTTCCCATCCATATTGCCAGAAACTCGTCTATAATGCAATAATTCGAAGCCACCTAGATTATGCATCTTTTATTTTTGAGCCTTGTAGTAAATCTGCATTGGTAAAACTAGATAAGATCCAATATAAATGTTTACGCCACATACTTGGTGCAATGAAATCGTCTCCAGTTAACGCTCTCCAAGTAGAATCTGTGGATCCACCTCTGTTTCTTCGCCGACAGTATCTTGCCGATAAATACTTTTTTAAAATAACGCAGTACTCATCACATCCTCTTCTTAACAAGCTCCAGAATCTATTACATTCTCTCACCTCCAATACTTTACGTTCGCCATCTGATTTCCCGTGTATCCTTAAAAGCCTTATTAAGTTTTATCGCCTTCCAGATCCTTCTTTTCAACTTGATAATCACCCTCTATATCTAACAAATTACAATGCTCTAGTTTTTAAGCCTTCCATTATTTTAAGTTGTGGTATAATTAAAAGTTCCCCTGATGCAAATATGTCTCTCAATAGACTCATTTCATCTCGTTGGCACGATTACAATTACTTCTATACTGATGCCTCTAAATCGTCAAATTGGCTACCGGTTGGAGTAGCTGTGTGGCATTCAAACTCTAAAACTATACTGCAATATAAATGTCCTCCGCTTTCTTCTGTCTTCACTGGCGAGGCAACAGCTATTTTAGAAGCTATTAACTTCATCCTCTCCCATAACCTTAAAAAATCTATCATCTTTACCGATTCTCTAAGCTGCCTTCAATCAATATCTTCGAACCCATTCCGTTCTAAATCAAATTTTCCAGTTATTCTACAAATAAGATCCTGCCTTTTTAACTGCTATGAAAAGAACCTCAGCGTTTTATTAGTTTATATTCCAAGCCATTCGAATATTACTGGTAATGAGAAAGCCGACGCCCTAGCAAAAGCAGCTATGTCTAGTGGTACCCTAGAACATTATTTAAACTATTCATACGATCTCCTCCCCCTTGCTAAGTCCCGCCTGGAAAGTATGTGGAACTCTTTGTGGAATAGCTCAAACAAGGCTAAATACTTCAGAGATATACAGCCCACGGTTCCCTGCAAGCCGTGGTTTTTCAAATATAAAAATATTAATAAATCTACAGTGTCAACCATTTGTCGTCTCCGACTAGGCCATGCTTCCACACCAGTGCACCTAGCAAAAATTCATGTTCGTGATAACTCCTTATGCGAGTGTGGCTTAGCCGAAGGTGACAATGATCATATATTTTTTGAGTGCCCTAAACGAAATTCCTCACTTTTGGATCTCCTTCCCCCTGATGTTCCCCGCCCCACTAATTTTAAATGTTTATTGTGTTTGGTTCCCTCCTCATTTGTAAATGTTTTATCCAAATTTATCCACCTCAATAATCTTAAATTTTAATGCTTTGCTTTTGTATATGTCCTGTTTGGTTATCCAGGTAAGACTGATCCAGCATTTGAACTGCTCAATCTCTTCCGTGATTTTTCCTCAGCACAGAGCATCAAGTTGCTACATTATAACCGTAGTCACTGAAATAAACGTTCAATTTTGATCTGTGCACACATGACACTTGACACTGGCAGAATCCGTCCTTTTGGGATTGGGAAGGCCATAGACAGAAAAGAAGAAGAATTGAACCTGTCAGTTTGACGTCAACGACCAGAGAAAATTTTCAAACAATTAACAGTATAATACCATGTAGGTTGTACCACGTGACGTCGAATGGTGCAATTCTATTGGTCGATATTTGGGTCGGAAAAATAATCAATGTGAATTTATTTAGATTTCGATGCGTAGCGACGCGACGCCGGAAATTGGTTTAACATGCACCTATAGATCTATACTTATAATAAATCTGTAGAGAGGCAAATTCTGTACATGAAATATATTTAAAAAAAAACTATGAAGGGGTGATAAGGGATCGCTACTGATGCCAAAAATGCAATCAGTAAAATTTTTGTCTGTCTGTCTGTCTGTCTGTCTGTCTGTATATTCGTTATAGAAACAAAAACTACACGACGGATTTTAACCAAATTTGGCACAATTATTCTTCATACTCCTGGGCAGGTTATAGTAAAAGAATCATGTAAATCGGTGTAGAAACACCAAAGTTATACATGAAATACGCTATAAGTCATCGCGCGTGAATACAGAATCATGCAGCCATAAGGATTATTTTTGTGTATCAGTTGCCGCGTTCGACGCGCTTCGCGGCGGGAGCTATAAAAAGGCGGCGGGTCTGCACCCGTTTCGCGTTGTCATGGCATCACGTGTGAACGGCTGAACCGATTTCGATAATTCTTTTCTATTATATTCCTTGAAGTATGAGGATGGTTTTTATGTAGAGAAAACGTAAATATGTACCACGGGCGAAGCCGGGGCGGACCGCTAGTGTTTAAATAAAAATAAACATACCTCTGATGACAATAACGGCAGTTTAATCAGTTTCAACAAATGCGGCAAGTATTTCTCTCTGTTCACAAGATCATGCTGTACCCACAGCATCATGCTCTCAAATACATTCTCTTCAGTGACAACATTGAGATCATCAGATTTCAATAAATTGGCTAATTGTTCATCACTTAAGCATAGGAACTCTTCGTTTTTCACCACCTAGACATATAAAGAAAATGGTAGTTAAACTTCAATTTGCTTAATATTTTTATGTTTTTTACTTTTTATCTCAATATGAGTATGTCAGTTTTATCTATTTCGAAAATAATTCGAAAAATATTAAAGTGAATTTTGGCATGACTAAAAAATACAAAAATGATTTAACTTATGTAGAGTTATTTTAGTAATGATTACATAACAAATATGTGTGTGAATGAGGTGTAATAAGTATGCTTTCTAAAAAATTCCATAAATTGTTAATTCATTGTATTTATCACAACAATAAATAATATTTCTTTAAACTTGTATAATGTACTGTAACACATAGACACAAGAATTTAATGGCATCAATTACACAACATATTTGTACAAAGGAAAAGAACTGCATTCTTACACATGAATCACTTACCATATAATTAATTATTTATTTATAATAAGGTACTTATAATATTAAATACCTGCATAAAATGTTGATATGTGTACTCCATAGCAGTTTTATGTAGCGACATGCAGGACTGCTGTTCGGCAAATAATGCTATGCCTAAACAGTTGCAGGGATCCAACTGCTTTTCTAAGAAATCACAACATGCTTTGGCTACTACGTGAAGTTGGAGTAATGTGGCAGTTGATAATAAGACTTCTACTGTGTCTTCACTTAATTCTGAAAATTTTATTGTTAGAATATGGGGTTTTATTAGAGATAGTTCTTTAAATTATTATTGTAGCAACACATTTTGTAATTATTTATAAAATGTCCTTATGAAAAATATGCTTTATTAAATAGCAAAAACTAAGGAGTAAAAATTTCTGGATAAGAGATTCAAGGGAAACTCAATCATTAACAAACACAGTTTTCAGCATTGAAAACTTAGCAAATAGTTTTGTAATCATTGAAAATAGATTACATAAAACATAATTACATATTATAACTTTGTTATATAAATAGCATGAATCAAAATTTATGTTAAATGTAATCCTTAATATTGAAAAAATACTTTTTTTTAAGAATCATGTAAAATACCTACTAGATAATGTTTGCAATAAAATAAAATCATAAAATGTTGTTGTAATAAGATTATTCTTTCAATGTTATATATGAGAAGTAATGGATTCAATGTTTAATAAAGAATAAATACTAAGATAAAGGTAAGTACTAATTAAGTTTTATAGGGAACAGAAAATTCAATTCCGTTTTCCCCTGGGAAAATCAATAAGTGATAGATACACTTTATGAAAAACTTACATGGGATATTTAATATTTTTATATTTAGAAGATACTTCACATACAATAAGTTTATTAATTCTTATTTTAATATTAACATACATATTATATATACATATACATATATAATAGGGATGTAACGATACATGATTTTGCCGATACGATACCGATACCGATATTTGTAGTAATGTATCGGCGATACCGATACCGATATCGATGGCTTGGTAGAAAAATAAATAGTGAATTATGCATAAAAAGTTACCAACATTTAACAGAGACAACTGTTAATCGTATTCTTTTTAATAAAAAAGCCAAATCAAAAAACAACAAAACCATTTATTTTAGTAGGTATTATTATTTTACGAAGTCAGTTAAACTTTAAGTAATACACATACAATCAGTACCTAATAAAAGTTTACTATTCTGCCGTCCTTTAACTAGAAAGCTGTTAAGCCCACGAAGTGAGTTTCGAGTAAATGGCAAAAACACGGAAATCGTTATTTCTTAAAAATTATGACACTTACAATAAATATTGTGAGATACATCGATCGACATTTAATTATATTATATATAAATATTAGTTTTTACCCAGAAACTGTTATAATTTATTTTTAAATTCACTTTTTCTCGTTTAGTTCAGCATATAATCTGAAAATTTTAACTATTTACTGGACAAGACGGCCGTTCACATACCATAGCGACTTTTTAGCTAAGTAATTTAGTATTTTTATTTTCATTTTGTGATTTTTTTTTATTTAGTAATAAAATGCTTACCTAAAACGTCGTTAAGCCACCATCTCTAGTACATTGCTTGATAGTCGATTACTAATTCCACCCAAGGGGTAAATTACATAATTAATAAATAGTTTTAAAAATTAAATAGTACAGACTGTCTTTCTTCTCTTTCTCGGTTACAGCGACAAATCAGAGTCTAAACAGAGAAGTACGATTGAAAGTTCGCACTGTCGTAACCATTACCTACCAAATTTTTGTAACTTTGACTTGTTATATTTTCCGTAATTTAGCTGCTAGATTGTTTAAAACTTAGTAAACCTGATCAGAAACAATACGTCTTGTAAAAGAAAATCAAAAACAATCGGTACTCTGCTTGGGAGCGACATTATTTCATCATCACTCTCATCCCCAAAACTGATGCATCACCAGAATCGGATAACTGCCTTTTAGCTAAAAAATGAGGGTTAGCTGCTTTGTAGCTAAGCAAAAAAGTGTTATTAGAATTTTTCCTAAATAAAATTACTTAACTAAAAAAGCGTTAAGGGTGAGTAACTGCAAATAAGGTAAGGATTTCCATTGGAATCGTTATATGAAAGCATATCATAAAGCAGTTATAGTCCTTTTGCGTCCCTATAGTCAAGTATAATCTGATAACATACTTTAAGTCAAGTAAAAAGCTAAAAAATAATTATTAAATCTGGCGGTTAAGGTACTTTAAAGGAAATTTAGCGAAGTAGTGTTGGTTAGACGCTTTCAAGTTATGGGATCGCTGAAAATTGTGTTACTTACAATATTTTCATATATTTATAACTATTAATGATTCTTAGACAGAAAGATAGAGAATTCTGAACACTATCACCCTACATTTAAAACTGAAAATTGACCATTTGAGGGTTAACGGCTTTTTAGTTAAAGGACGGCAGTATTGGTAGAGTTTTTTCAGAAAACAAAGTGCGCACGCGCGGGCGGCCTCCCGCATCGTTCATTGGGCGCGGATTTTTGAATTATTTGATATCAAAAAAATTGGTTGTTTGTAAAGTAGGTTTACGATCGAGATGTTTACGTGATAACATAATGCAGTGGCAGCGCTCGAGATGAAACGGGAGATAGGTCCGTCTCTCTCTCGTTATACCTGCGATCGCGCTCGTGAGGTTTTGGTGTGACACAAGTTTATGAACATGTCACCCGACTAAAACGATTTTAAAAACGTTATCACGTTAAAAATTAAAAAAATTCAAAATTATTTATTTCTTTCCTTTACATAAACAAATTTGTGATTGGAACACTCCTAGTAAGCAAATAAAATGCTTGTGTCAGGAGGTTCCGTTCTTCCTTAACACTATTACAGAAACAGAAATAAAACAATATGAATGAATAAAATGCAAAAACATAAAAGAAAAGAAAGAATTTAATAAAAAAATATCGGTATCGGTTGATTTATTATCGGCGATACCGATATATCGGCTTGCCGATATATCGGCCGATATATCGGTATCCGTATCGGTATCGTTACATCCCTAATATATAACATTACCTACCTATAATTCCTGTGTAACAATAATGTACTAGTGTCTTCAGTGCTTGTGGATCAACCCTTTCTAGAGTTATTTCTGTGGATTTGGCTTCTTGCAGTGATCCCGTGAACATTGCAGCAAAATATTCACTGCATGATACTAAAACTATTTTATGTGCAGGTATCCTAAAAATAATTGAATATTGTATTACTTCTTCCTCTAATCACACGTTAATACAACGCGGAAATACAATCTATAAATATATTCTATCATTCTTTGTGTTCACAACAACATCAACAAAAGACTTTCGAAAAAGGTTTGCGACTTAAAAGGTGAAAATATTTACCTGCAAGTGCCTGCAATAAGAACTACATCACAAAGCTTTTGGGACTGATAATAACCGAATATATTCTTTAGTGTTGATTCTGAATGTCCTTTGTGACAGTGAAATTCATCGGGACTGGAACCACTCGAAAGACTAAGTTGACTAAGTTCCCGAGGTAAACCTTCGTCGATTGAGTTCTGAGATACATTATCTTTAGAAGCCTCAGCTTTTTGAGTATCACAGGCCGACATTGTTACATTAATTCCGAACGACAATGGAAAATGTGCACACAGGAAATAAAATAAAATAATTAAACCGGGCACAAATAACGAACGCTAAACGCTTCAGCAGAATGAAAACAAAGAGATGTCAAATTGTCGTTTTGTTGTGAAAGTGTCATTGCCGAGATTTTACACTGCGTTCAAGAATGACACTTATTAGTTTGACATCATTTTGACAGTTGACATTTACCAGTTCTGAATGCAGCTGAATGCAGCATGTTTACTGAAATGTTTACATATTATTTTAAGCGTTATTTTGAATAGTACAGTGAAATAATCTCTTATTTATGTGAAGGGAATTTAAAAGTTTTAAATACTTACCTACATAGATGTTTAAATTATTTATCATATATGGAATTTTTAGTTTATAAAAATCTGGACTATAAAATAAAAGAGTAATAATAATAGGTACACTTTTCTAAAACTTATCATTCTAATGGTGGAATTCAAGTGGAATTCAATGAAAAACTAGATTATATAAAAGTGTCATCCACACTCGGCTTGACCCACTTAATAAATTTATAAACATAATTATCTATTAATCGCCCTCCTCCTTGATTGGAGAGAAGCTTTAAGATGTGTTTACTTTCACTTAATTTGTAAACATTTTTAGATTTTGCAATATTATAATGAAAATGGCACTCAAATCGGTAAAGCCGTTTCTGAGAAAATAGTTGATAAACCTACATAGGTGTACAAAATATAAACAAATACTACTGAACCGATCTAAATGAAATTTGGTATGTAGGTAGCTGAATAAGACGTAGGTATCATAGGATTTATAATATAGGTATCACATAACATTCTAACATTTAAATTATTACATTAAAATATTTATCTTATTGAAAGGACATGATCAACACAACAATGTCTGGAAAATCCCCGGGAAGTGCTCAGAAAATCCCTGGAAAATGCCTGGGAAATTCCCGGAAAATGCCTGGGAAATTCCCGGAAAATGTCTGGAAAATATCCGGAAAATGCGTGGAAATTTCCGGAAAAACCGTGGAAAATACCTGGAAAATCCCTGGAAAATGCGTGAAAGTGTCCGGAAAATGTTGGGACATGCGTGGCAAATGCCTGGAAGATCCCCGGAAAATGCCAGGAAAATGTCCGGAAAATGTCTGGAAAACATCCGGAAAATCCCCGGGAAATGCTCGGAAAATCCCCTGAAAATGCCTGGGAAATTCCCGGAAAATAACCCCAAAATGCCTGGGAAATGCTCTGAAATGTCTGGAAAATATCCGGAAAATGCGTGGAAATTTCCGGAAAAACCGTGGAAAATCCCTGGAAAATCCCTGGAAAATATCCGAAAAATGCGTGAAAATGTCCGGAAAATATCCGGCAAATGCGTGAAAAAGTCCGGAAAATATCCGGAAAATGCCTGGAAATCCCCTGAAAATGCCTGAGAAATGTCCGGAAAATGTCTGGGAAATGCGTGGAAAATCCCCGGAAAATGCCAGGGAAATGCTCGGAAAATCCCCGGAAAATATCCGGAAAATGCGTGAAAATGTCCGGAAAAAGCGTGGAAAATGCCACTTCAAATTTGCGAAGTAATTAAAGCAGAAAACCAAAAAAGAAAAAGAAAGCTAAAATCTTTCATATTAAATGTATATGGGATATTCATATTTCATACTTAATGTATATTATATATAATATACAAAAATATATAATATAAAAAATATTTCTCGATTTATTTTTAAATATTTACTACGGCCATTTTACTCATTAGGTCAAGTACTTTCGCTATCAGTTTAAAGTTTTTTGTTATCTGTAATACTTACGGAAAAATCGCCTGTGCACACTTAACGATTAACACCCTGTATATTTTCTTATATTATAATAATAGATATATGATTATCATTGAGAATTATAATTACTTAGGTACTATCAGGTTAATTTGTTTTTTGTGCCATTCACTCTCTGGTAGGTAGTAGCATATCGGCTTAGATCATTAAGTAATGGATAACACACGCAGGCGTTTCCCCTTTTGCCGAGGTATATGATTATTCGAATCGAAAAATCTTATGCTTTCATAAAAACTACTTGCGTAATCGATTACGAACACTCTGCGTATTCGTAAAACATCGAAAGGACGTCTGCGAGTGCTCCGCTAAAAATGCCGTTTTGCACTGTCATGTCTTGCAGAAGCAATTCAAACATGTCGAATATTAAAAAAGATGGAATAACCTTTCATTTGTGTATATTTTTTTATTTTTTTAACGTACATTTCTAATTAAATGCAATTTCTAATAATCGTCGATGTATCGTTTAGCGATATGATCAAGACAAATAATCGAGTCATGTGTTTACTCGATCATTGATGCGGCTTCACGAGACTATCATGGAAAGAAAATATACAAATTTAATCTTTATGAACTAAGAGATAAAGTTGAATTTAGAACGCGATATTGAACCGCACTCCCCACGAGACTATAAACTGATGTAGCGAGACTATCTTGAAGAAAAAATATACAAATTTAATCTTTATGAACGAAGCGATAAAGTTGAATTTAGAACGCGATATTGAACCGCACTCCCCACGAGACTATAAACTGATGTAGCGAGACTATCTTGAAGAGAAATTCAAATTTAATCTTTATGAACTTAGTGATAGAGTTGAATTTAAAAACTCGTCGCTTAAAAGGTCGTAAATTTTTACGACTTTCTTAGTGACGGACTGCTTTTAACTTGAACGTCGATAAAAAAATATTTTTCTAAGTATAATTTGAAATGAGATGAGAATTAATCTTTATTATATTACAATTTTACACAACTGCATAAAAGGAGTATAATGTTTATTTATAAAATATAATATTTATAAATCTTGTATATATTTATTTATTAAAATTTACGCTCGGCTACTTTTAACTGGCAGAACATTTTAATCGTACGGAACCATTCGTGCGCGAGTCCGACTCGCACTTAGCCGTTTTTTTTGTAGAAGAAGTATTCACTTCAATAAAAATTTCTGTACCGATATTTATTTTATTGAATATAATATGTGATGTGTTGAATAAATACATATTCAAATACAAATAAAATGGCGTTTTATTGTTTTTTCGTATGCATATAATAATGATGAAAACGTTACAAATGACCTGTGTAGTATTTTTTATGAATATAATATTAATGTTATTTCTAATTTCAACAAAATTATTATTTTTGTAATATCGATATGGTTACATCCCTTTAGAGCGATTGTATTATTACGTATATGTACAGAGATTTTTCTGTGTAATCGATGTATGTGTGCAAAAACATGCTAGTCTGCCAATTTTGTATTAGTTTGAGTTTGTAAAGACACAAATTATTTTTGTGAATGTGTGATTGTTTTTCAAAGTGTGAGTTACCCTCCCCGCACCAAAATCGGCAGAAAGTTTAGTTAGAACATTTGCCAGCGTGCTCCATCCATTACTTAATGATCTAAGCATATCGGTCAATTAAGGAAAGCTGGCATGTTCACAGTACTCACACTTATGCAATTTCACTTACAGTATGTTCAAAAATAATTTGGAAAATCCAAAAGTGCACGCCTCATAATTTTTTTTTAATAAATATTTATTAATTATTATTTTTGTTTATTTAATAACAATTAAACCACATCGAATCAGACCCTGAAAAATGAAAGGGTTCTATTCCTGAGCATACTCAAGCGTAAGAGAAAAAAAAAGACTCGATTAGTAAAGTATTTCGGTCGCTATTGTGTTAACAAGAAAAAGGATCCGCACATACAGACACACGGACGTCCAAGACAGAACTTTTTTAAACTGTTTTTAAACTAGTTTAAATAACAAAAATGACATCAAAAATATCATGAACGTTAAAAATAGTGTTTTTTCTTAATATGTGTGTGTATGTATTATCTTACAAGTGCAATGTATGATACATAAAGACATTTTAAGTTTGAAAAATCAGATGTTTTGCGCGAAGTGACAGTAGTACCCACCTCAACGCTTCGCTTATGAGGCGTGCAATAAATGCGACTCTAGTTTCATTTTAGACTTGAATTGTAAAATGGTGCGTTGTAGATAAATATATGCAAATATAATTATGAAAGCTCTCATAATTTACCTGTAAAATTATAATTTAAAAGTAAATCAATTGATGAACTTAATTATTTATTCTAATAATAATCAACTGGATAAAAGTATTAGTAATTATTCAATTATCAAATAATAATTAAATTTCAGGTCATAAAAACAATACAAATAACACGTGCGCTCACTCCCAACACACGGATGGTTGTTGTTTGGCTTATTTTTTTTAATAATGTGATAACTCTGATTATTAATTAGTAATTTGATTTTTGAAAAAAAAATGCCGATTTTAGTCAAAATTTATATATTTTTCTAACAAGATCCTTATAATCCAAATTTCCACCTTGGTGAGAAAAATTGACATTTCTAATGAAAATGAACAAAAAATTAAATGATTTTATTAAATACTGTAAAATAGTCTATAATTCTTCCATTTACTGTATCAAAAAATTCTTCATAGATTTTTAGATATTCGTACTACACCAATTACTTACATCACCCTGTATTTATAAACAATTGCAAAATATGACACATACATGGGCCGGGAGATACTGACACAAAATTTCGGGTCATTTGTAACAGAATGGCGGTTCTACAGAGGTCTTATTACGCAATGACTAAAAGAAAAATGATGGTCAGAACGCTGGTACCGGCGGACTAGTCGCGTGGGCGTTAGTCGAACTCGTCGGATAAATAGCGAAAGTCAAACGATTTGTAACACAAAAATCTTAGAATTTACCGATAGCCCATAAAAAAGATGTAGGCGGTAGTGTCATGCCATACTTTTCCGGTGTAACTTACAGCCCCCCATACCGACGCGATGCGTTGATTAAAAAAAAAAACAATTCAACCATTTGTACCAGGCTAACTTTTGCACAGGTAATCATCATCGTGCAGACATTTACGAAAATCGCCATGCCATACTTTTAGTACGCAATGACAATTGCGTACTAAGACCCCTCTAGACCGCCATCCTGTTACAAATGACCCGAAATTTTGTGTCAGTATCTCCCGGCCTAACATGTGCAATGTGTAAATGTGTTGACGTTCCAGCTCTTCTTAATATACCTATACTAGGACTAGGTACTGCTTGCTTTCCCCATGTTTTCCTATTGGAACACCAAGCATAATTATGTACCTATTTGAAAAGGCCGTTACAATGTTTATCGTTTATTAAATAAAATGGGAGATATTCTACTCTGTAATTGGATCTTCTTGGGATGAGTATGTCGTTAGAGGATAATAATTAAAACACTGCTTTCTTCTGGCTGAGGCATTTATTAACATTTATTTTTATTTTTCGATTTTTTATCTTAATACAACATATATAGTAATTAACAATACGTAATAAATAGTCCAAAAGTATATTACGCCTACAAAATAGCGTAGTCGTTATAAGATTACCGCCATGTGAGTTGCTTACACATTATGCTTAAAAATGTTAAGGCAACTCACCCGTGACTAGGTTGAAATTTTAGGAATATTCTCTGAGAGAATTAACTGTCGTGACGTCAATAATAATGCAGTGGAAAAATGTACAATAAATGAAATTAAAAATGGTGTTGCAATTGAATTGAAATTCTCTCAAAGTTATTCTTTTTCAAAGGCTACGCAGCGACAACAGTCTGAGCAAAACGCCTTTGTGGAAACTATGGAAAATTAGCATCTATGCTCTCTGTCTGTAAATAGAATGTTCTAAAAATTGTTAATGCTTTCAATTTTGTGCGGTAAGAAGAATAGTTACTTACATTGTTTGTCTTCTTTGGCAAACATAACATTATGAGAAAATATAATATGTAAATCTCTATCTAGTGGTAATTGAACGTATATACGTATCTACAAAAATAGTTGCACTCTTAAATAATATCATTCAGAAAACAGCTGACTAAATCATAGAGTAACATACAGTTTGTCTTCAAGAATAACTGCGGTTGTCGCATTTCTATGAAAGTTTAGTATGAGACTTATAACAAAGAAAAACCAAAGTACAAATCCTATATTTACTACAAGTGTGTCATCTAAAAATATTTGTTTTTAAACAATAACCATGGACTAATAAATGCAATAACGTATGGTGGATGCGGTAATCAATGCTCATTGATTAATTTATCCGTTGGTTGGTGTAAAGGTTTAGCAGGATATATCACCACAAAATATGAAATACCTACTTTAGAGTACGATTGTTGTATAGGAAGATCTACTGAGAATGTAATTCAATATAGTATTCTCGTAGTAAAGGATGAATACAAACAGTAGCTAAGCGCATTTTCCATAAACATAATAACAATATAGCAGTCGTCGTTTATGAAAAGGTGAATTGAACGAGACAATAATACTTTAATGCAACCAGCTATAATTTGTAATCACACACTTTTTATATTTGCGAGAATAATATATTTTGCATCAAAATCAACGTTATAGAGTTACCATTATATCTAGAATAGAACACAGATACACACCATTTAGTAACATTAATTTTTTAAGTGTAGATACGTGCTTAAAGTAAAGCAAAAGCCGGCTTAGGCATGAAATTGAGTTGGCCATTTTGTCGTTTAGCGTTTTTTTGCATTGTGCATTCAATTGAATAAAAATGCTAACTAACATCTGATAATTGTTATTTTGCACGACAAACGGTCATGTTAGCCTGTATTATATACAGACATGCAACGTGGTAACGTATAATAGATGTATACAAACTAATTTATCGAAGGATATATAGTCTATTCTCGAGATCATGATTTGCACCTTAATCTAAAATATATAAAATATCACAATAAATTGCAGTGCAAATACGAAACAGGCAAATTTTGAGTGCAAATACATTATAGGTATAATATTTATAAGTATTACAATTAGATCTAATGAAACTGGTGGGTATATCGAGGAAATTACTTAATGAAAACGATAAGGGCGAATCATTCACGTTGCCGAAAAGTCTTATTGAAGTCATAAATTATATAAAGCAGTAGTACTTAGATATTTAGGGATTAAATCAATTCACATAAAATACAGTTTGGAGTTTAGACAGTCCGTTCCTTTACAATAGAGAACAGATAAAAGTAATATCAGTTTTAATTAAAATTGGTGTATGTCCTCACGTTTCTTTCACTTGAACAAATTCTTAACAATAAAATTACGAAATTTATAATTATAAGTACTCGAATATTTAAAATAAATAATTGACAAATTTATTATGAACTACATACAAGAAAATTCGTTGGCATTAAGTAGCGCTAATAAAAAATAAATTAATGTGAATAATCAATTAAAAAGAACAGATAATTCGTTTGTGATACTACTGATCAAAGCTTATAAAATTTATTTAAAAGAAAATTATTAATTTATTTATTTTTTTATAAATACCGTAGAGTCTGATGGCTCAAGAACCTAAGTTCTATCAGACTACAACGGTGTTTATTTCAACAAAAAAGCAATCAATTTACTTTGATCGGCCTCCTTAGTATCACAAAGATTTATCATCAACATTGAAGTTCGCATCCTAAAATATCTTATCAATATTTAAAATTATATTACTAATAATATTATCTTTAATAATTTACGTAAAGACATCTGAGTACGATAATTTTAAACAATACATTTATAATCTACTAGACACAAAAATACAGTGCTTATAATAACTAGATATCTATTCATATAATTTGGTGCAATAATTTAAATTTTAATATAATTTTACAATAAATGCAGATCTACTTCGTAAATACATCTTTAATTACTACTTTCAATATTAAGCTATATCATAACATCAGATAAATGTTTCTAATTATAATATAATAGCACAATTTAGAAATTACACATGGTAATAATTACGATTTTAATGACGACAAATAATGAGATTATGATCTATATATCTACTTTCTTAAAATCATTATAAAATGATGCGAACAACAATGTTTACCATAGAAAGCTCTATACATAATAAAAATAACAGGAAAAAAATATATACCTACTCAAATGAATAATGTATCTTCCCATACCCGTATCACATTATAAAATAATACAAAATAATAAAAATTATATTTTTAATATTTTGATTCGTTAAGTTTCTACAACTACTTATTCATTAATGCCGCAGATTTCTCATTATATAGAAATAATAATTCAATGGTAATAGTATTCATAAAAATAAAAAGAAATAAAAAAACATGGCATATTAAATTAAACGATCAACAATTAAGTACAATAGGTAAGATAGTCAGACTTATTCGGCAAACAGGCTAAGTTAATATCGACAGTTATGATTTCGAATGTAATAATATAATAATTAATTTGTGCTTAAAGGTAAACAAAACATTAATTAATCTTCTTGAATTTTTATACATTAATAGCTGCCTAGAAAGAAGACCGTTTGTGTCAAAGATCACTTGAACTTCGTAAGCCCTTATTAGAAAAATTAATTTATATACTTTATAAATAATATATAGGAATAACTATAGCATTTAACAACTGCTAGTCGTGTGCAGTTCGCCAAATATAGGCCGAAATTTAAATAAATACAAATAATCAATAGTCAATAACCTATGTACATTACTGAACGTTTATTTACTTACAACCCTCAATTCAAGGAATGCATAAAAATTAAAACTATACTGAATAAATACGATAACAAATAGATAACATTCATATTATGTCAAATGAACTTTAAACTAAAATATTTATATGTACGTTCTACCGACTAACAATGGCGACTACCAGTCTCACATTTTAGTTTTAATAATTGCTAGAAGATAAACATTGAGGAAATATAGCTGCCGAGAGATTATTTTGACGTAACCAGGTATCAACAATCCGTTTACAATTTGCCGCACTTGCACAGACAACGAATGGGTCACTGGGAGTCCTTACACTACGCGTTAGCGGTCACCGGCAGACTGCACCACTACTTGATATGTTTCATAACGTCTCTAATTAACTCGGCTGGTTGCGTCCAAATATGTCAATGCCGTCCGCAGCTTAACTTAACAGGATCAATACAATCTCAGTCTATTTGAGACTCACTGATGGAATGTTTGAGTACAGAATGTGGGTTCGGAGGGATGCTTAGCGGCCGCGCGCCCACCGCAGTAGCGCGTCGGCGAGTACGTCCAAGTGGGCCTTCGTCTGAAACATATCAATATTATATTATTTCCTGATCGTTACACATCGAGTTCCTGCTATACCCTGTTTAATAGTTTATGAATAAATGAAACAGCGGATTATCGAAGTTACAAAGTGTTCGATTGACCTATTGAAAATGGCAAACTTTTAAAATAAGAAATTCTGCATTCCTAATTGTTTACATTTTACTGTATTTTTTACTTTGACAATTATATATTACTAATTTAAACCAAGTTTAAACCAAATTATGTATAGACTTAATTGAAAATGCACGAAGATATCTACCTAATTGTTAACAGAGGAAGTCCATCAGTTACGTTAATAGACATATTACACCTATCTAAAGTCGTAAAACGTATTTCTTCCTATTCTCTAGCGTTAATTGGCTGGAACAAAATGTGATATAAATTCTTCGGGAGTAATCAAACCGTTTATCTTCAATCTAGAAGACATTATTTTCTTTCTAGAAGTTTCAGTAAACATATTTTTGACTTTCTAGGTTTCTTCTGTAACTCAAATCTTTTATTCCGTATTTAGTATCTACTAATTGAGTTTTTAGATTGACTGGTTTTTATACTTTCTGTGCATTGCACATACCTATTTTCTGTTTTACTCATTCAATGATAAAATATGTTTCATGTATATCTTTATAAGTACCTAAAGATAACAAGATTATATTGAGATAACATTTTTGGAAACTGTATACTATTTTTGGAAGAGGCTTTGTAGATTTTCTTTGTTATTCTCAAACGTTCAGTTAAAATCAAGTCGCTCCTAGTGCCGAGCTTTGCTGTTGACAATACCTGCTATACCTAAAGCGAGAGCTTTATACTGGCAAAACAAGAGCACGTATACAAGAAAAAAAGCAGTTCTGACTGCCAGTCTAGTCTTGCTATTGACGCATGCCTACCGTCTATAAAATCCATTTACATGAAGCCATTTGCTTGTAAATTCAACAGCAATAATTGAATGCATTATTAAGGCGCAATAATTGTCAATTATTGAAAGCAACTGTTTACACGCGAGTATAAGTAGAAAAATTGGAATGAAAACATCAAGTTTGTTAACTACGTTATGTCTAAACTACACAAGTAATTTGTTGCTTAAATTTAATTGTATGCAAAAGGCAAGAACTTACGTCGTGTGTAAGGGCCTTAAAGCACACCCGGATGGAACGAACTAAAATAACTGGCTTGCTTTCTATAGAGAGAGAGAGAGTAAAACGCACACGCCGCACGGCTTAAAAAGTTAAAACTATGGCAAAAAGTGTCGTTACAACTTTTGGTCTTAATTCCGCCTAGCCCCCTTTCGAAACGCGTGATAAGGAACTTCGTTCTAAAACAAACTACAGCGTTGAGTCACTCACCGTTTTATAGAACATGCAGGACTGGCGATCTTCGTCTTCCCCACTAGGGCAGTCGATGAACCCGTCGCACAGCACGTGGTCGTCGATGCACCTGTAGCGGCCCTGGCGGTCCGGCGTGGGACACGCGAACCTCTCCATGCCGTCCGCGGCTGGCGGACACTCTGAAAAAGATTAGTAGTTAGTTATTATTCACACTACCAGGTTTAATTAAATAGCCTATGTTACTCAGTAAAGAGGTTTCGAATGGTAAAAAATGGCCAAGACCCAAAAAAAAGAGCTTTTCTGTTTATTGAACTGGAAACAAATAGTCTTTCACAGTGGGCGAAACTTTAAAAACCAGGGCATACACTTTTGTCCATCTTTGTCTATGTAGCTCCTTTTAATTTACAGTGATCACACGCCGGATAAATTCATTAAATATATCTCTAATTTATTCCATCTTTATCCCTCAAAATCCACGTATTTGAGTGATTATAAAGTGAATCATCCACGTGCCACTTCAAACGTATGTTAGTAATCTAATCAGCAAGGGACTGTCCTTTGAGGTAGAATTTCAATCAACCTTTTCGATCCACGGAGGCCCTTTAACAATTTGTTGTTTTATTTGACTTAAAACTAATGCCCTCGACTTTTTTGTGTTGCCGCGGTGTAGCTCGGATTTTCTTTTGAAATATTTTTCGGTGTTGAACAATTTATTGGTGTAAAATAAGCTATTATTATTTATTTTATTTTTTCAGTATTTTATTTTGATACATAGTAGAACATTGGTAAGTGTAGTCATTAGGTACAATGTGTATTTCTGAACAGTTTGACCTTACGTAAAACAAGTGCAAATATTTACATTTTACATGCATGATGTTAAATTCATGAACAATTTCAACACATATCGATATCCGATAAGCCAGTACCGACTAATTTGTGGTTTGGGTATCAAGTGTAACAAGATAGGTAATGATTACGTGCTCCCCTTCTCTCTGTGGTTTCGCCCGTTCTAGGGTTCATGGAAGCTGCTAATTACTAGCGGGAAATCCGTATTTCTGCCCGTTACGTAACGTAGGCTGAAAAGTCTTGGTAATGTATTACCACAGATTACCAAATACATACTTAAGTATTGGGGTGCATTCCCACCAGAGATGTGCTATGCTACGTTGCTGTAGATGCGTTTGTTATCCACCAATCATATTCATTAATACACATAGCGTTGCATTGGTGGAAACCGTCTTACATTTTCCTAGCATAGATGTAAAGCACATCTCTGGTGGTTAAGCACCATTATACTGTTGTTATTGCATAGTGTATACCAACAATAAAATATAAAAAAAATATTTTTCTCATGTACTTACTCTACTATGCAGTTATGAATTATTTTAAGTTTACAATTAATAGACCAACGACGAGTTACGTTTGATTTATCTACATTCAATGATCATTAAATAAGGCCCAATATAACGTCGGAGATGTATCAAATATTACGAATTCAGAGCAAGTCACGTTAATTAGGTTTACAAACTAATCTAACGAGTCAGCTTTCCCGTCGAATCTCCATAAAATAAATTTGAATGTTAATTCGATTTCAATTGATAAATTGTTCGTGCTCGTATTTGTAATTAATTTTTTATTGAGTTATGATATATTGATTATTTATATACGCTTACAGTTTCAACAAATAAATACCACATAAATATGGACAAAAATGAGCTTGTTTGATAGCCCACGATAAAATACTTTTTTTTTAAATTATGTAATAGTGCCGTTGGACGATTATTTCATTTGATTTTTATTCTCAACAAAATATTAGTAAAGATAGATTGGTATTATCATATATAAAAACTATTCCTGTCTCAAAATAAAATGTGATATGTATTTCTTGAAAAAAATATCAATACAAATAATTTAAACCAGTTCAATTCAATATCAATCCCACGTGCCCATAAACGCCAAATATATAGGAGAGAAACGTAAAAACCAGGTGCTAAAAACCGTATTAAATTTAATGTAGGCTCTTTAGAAAGCGCCGTATTTCACAATAACTTCGCGTCGTAGAGGGCCGGCTACTCTATCGTGAGCGTCTATTTTTAGCCAGCCGGGGCTTAAGGCTTTGCTTCCAAGAGCGGAGCTTGAGCGGAAGCGATAAACTTTAATAAGATTAAAAAAATAGTTATTAATCCGTAAAAGTCTGGTCGCAATTTTAAATTACGTTCAAAAATAAATCTCGTTTGTATATTTATAAATTTTTAATATGGTGTGTACAATTTGCAAAAAATTAAGTATGCATATTATTTAAAAACAATATGGATCCCTTGTGAAATTCCAGATGTGATTCGCACTTGTTTAATTGGCTTTAATTTAACGCTTCAAATATTATTATTCATGAATAAATTTCGCTTATTATGTTTTGTGTTGTACGGAAATATAAATGTAATGATTTAAATTTTATTTATAGCTTTGATACTTATTATAATAAAGCTTTTTGAAAAAAACCTCTGAGGAATTTTATGTCTTTAATCCAAAGTTGTTACACATTAAACTCATCACGTACCTAATTGCTACATCGATTAATCAATGAATGATGACGATACTTGTCGATATTATAAACTTAAAGCGTTAATTAATCTTTATAGTTTTAAGTTGGTACATAAATATTTAAGTTTATAATAGGCGTCAGAGCTGCCAGAAATTTTATTATTTATTATATATTGATAACTCAGTTTTTCTTCCGCTTTTCGCTGCATGTGAGGTTCCGCCCTTTGGGTCGTAGCTCGATTGCGCGACCTCTACGGTCTACGGTATACATTTATCTATTCATTCAGCTTTGCGGGCTGCGCGACGTCTTATGTATTCGTAAACAGGGCATACAAATAAAATCAATTTAAAATAATTTCCTTGCGTAGGAATTTCCTTTTATTCAAAATGTGTACTATAAATATATCATAATTAAAGAGAAGTTTATTGTGCTAGCATCGTGTTGAGATTAATTTCATTGAGGAAAATTTTATCAAATTGAAATTGGTTTTGTAACCGTAGTAAATTTTTATTTAAAAATAAGCGTGTTATTTTTCCTTTATTTTATTTTTATTGCTTTCGATTTCTACCGACACTATTATTTACACAATTTACTTGATTTTATTAAGGAAAGTGTAAACAATAAACTTATTTGTTTATTCTTTCCATTTTACAAGTTACAAATGTATTGTTATTATAAAATCAATAGCTTGAAGGGCCTCATCAATTGTATAAACAAAATGGCGGTCTATCGTGCAGTCCGATATTGACGGTCTCAATTACAGCTGAGAACTATAAATTTGCAAATTCTCCGACAAAGTTTTGTTTTTATTGGATCTACTAAAAATAACTTGGATATTTATCTTGCAGCTATAAAACGGCTCGTTTTATTCTGTTCTGTATACTTTAGCGAGTCTTATAGTTTACAAATAATTAGTTCGTGGAAAGCAAGACATTTGCTTGGCTTAATGAGTATCGAGTTAATGGGTATCATTAAGTTGACATTGTAAGTAAATACAGTCCTAGTCGTGGGCGATGTTGATAGTCAACGGAAGATCAGAATACCTAGACTGACTGGCGACCTTTCCGTTGCAGTAATTGAGATGGGGTATGTCTTTTTATGGAAAATCTAGAACATTTTCCGTTACTAACTATAATCAGAGCATATAAGATTGCTTAATTTATTTTTCTTAAATTTTATTGCAATTATTTACGGACTAAAAGATACAAACTTAATCCATATTCAATGATTATTTTTTATAGCATTTAGTAATAAGAGAAATGATTTATTGTAATGAATTAGCCCATTTGCATTACATTAGGTACTACCAATGAAATATGCCTCTAATTAATGCGCTAAAATTCGGAACACAGGCAATTTAACACTATCAAATTATGTTTAGGATTAAAATGTATCGCTAATAAATTTGGATTAGTACAAGTACTACATTCACGAAAATGAGGAAAATACCGAGATTAGAAAAAGCGAATGGTTGGGCTTCCTAAGGAATAGATTATTGTTGATCACGTAGTACAATCGTAGCAATAAGTAGTTCAGCTACGATGTGCATAAATGTATATTTATCTTTTACGCTCGGAGATTCTGCGAAGTCTATTACGCATCCATATTTATTTCCCTTTCTATTTATATTGTTGCGAACATAACTTCAATTTACTCTCGTCTGGCGATGTACGTGATAAGAATATAGTTGTAAATACTACGGTCTTATTGCCGAAGTCAACTTTCCCATAGTTTATACATCGATGCTGAATTGAAGTTTCGAGTTTAAACTTTACCGCTGACTTTCTTTTTCTTCGTGTTGTCTTTTCGTAAATCCCCAGTGTGCAGATAGATACGTATCTATTTATTCTATTTTTATCTGGTTTTCTAATTGTTGACGAAGATTACAGGCGTTGTTTGTATGCGTTTAGTACCTAACTCAGGCCCCGGAATCACAGACACAATAGAAAATTTATTGTGTCGTGGACCGATCGGGCCGTTCGGGGCTCAATGGGTTAGTTAGTAATAAGTTTCGTTAGAAGAACAAATCCTACTAATACTATATAAATGCGAAAGTTTGTAAGAATGTGTGTGTGTGTGTGTGTGTGTTTGTTACTTTTTCACGCAAATACTACTGAACCGATTACAATGAAATTGAGCACACATATAGAGGGTAACTTGGATTAACACATAGGATAGGTTTTATCCCGGAAATCCAATGGGAACGGGAACTATACGGGTTTTTCATTGAAAACGCGGGCGAAGCCGCGAGCGGAAAGCTATTATGAATGTAAATTTTAAGTTTTAACAAGAAGAAAAATGACAATTTACAGGTTTTAACACAATGCTCAAGATATTTCAATTAATCTTTTGGTAATTTGCCAGGAACTTTGTTTATATCTTTTCTAGTAGGCTTCATTATAGAGACAGAGAAAGAACACGAAGCCCACGACGTCACAAGAAACAATTATTTTTAAAAACATTAGCCATAAAATCCTTTTCTTCATTAAAGTGAGCGCCACGTTAATAAACAACACAGATAGTGAAAGGCTACCAAGAAGTTTCTATTTATTTGTTGTCGCTACCTTGATTCCATTTAAAAAGTTTATTTTCTTTTCAATCTCTGGCAACGTTTACGACTTAAACCAATAACGAATTTATTTGCTGAGACTCGGCTGCAAATATTAAGCTATTTTTAAAGGATCTTTGCAATTCGATATTTTGAATTAAGGACTGTTTTTACTTCTTATGGCTGAACAAATGGATACGTTTCCAATTATTTTGTTGCTTTAGCTTATTATTTTAGTATTTCTTACATATTGTTTGTATGTGTGTATTAATTGTATCATATTACGTGACTGTATCTGTTTAGACTTTAGATTAATAAAAGTTGAACATTCTTGTAATTTTTAATTCTTTAGTATTTAAATGAAGAGATCGCGTTACAAAGAAAGACAGGATCTCGCTTCAGCAAGGGAATTAAAATTTAAAAATGCCATTTAGACTCGACAGAAAAAATAATTGCTTTACGTCAACAATTATTTTAGGCTGCATGATTCCGCTTAGAATAAATAAGTTAGCGTTGAGGAAGCAATTTAAAAAAAGGAAGCAGGTTAAGTATTTTGTGCTTGAACTGAAAGTCGGGGTCCTTTTACTGATGAATATTTACGAAGCGTCGCCGTACGTGTCCCCGTCGAGGGGCTTTCTTTAGCCTCCATTCCAATGCTTCTGAGATGCCTTCACTCATCACTTGATTTAAGATTATTGATTACAAAGGTGACAATGACTGGAATCCAAGTGAATATATTTAAGAGTTCATTTGAAATCTTAGTTTGAATGCTTACTTAAATATTTTCGTCGATAGATGATAATTTCCGCGCTCTTTCAAATAATTAACGCTAAATAAGCTGAAGAGCAATAAAATCTCATGAATGAAAATGAAAACGCTTGCTTTACATTAAGAAAAGCAGTTACTCAAGATTCGGAAGTAAGTGAGTGGGCGTTTGATATCGTAAGCTATTAATCATAATATGGGTGGTTTATTGCTCCTATAAGCCGTCAATGCAGGAAATCTGGGCTCAATGGGGTGTCTGAGCGCCACACTGGCTAGCTTTTACTTTACAATATCTTACTATAATACTATGCTTGCGTAGGATGTGATTAGTATACAATAACCGGAGTAGTTCTTGTATGGCGCTGTGTGATAAAGAGGTTTTATATTTTATGCCGTAGTGGTTGAATGAATTGAATTGGATATTATTTATCAATCAGTCAATGTAGACGACATCGATTAGTGACATATAAAATAAAAAATAATATCATGATATTCACAAGACATGTTAAATTCATTGTTACATAATAAATATAAAGAGATGTAGAGTAAACCCAACCTTAACATGAAAGAACAAAAATAATTAACAAGCAAATGCAAATTTTGCCCTTTTCCCATATTTGTATGATGTTAAAATTAAAAAAAAAATGTATACATTTTTTGGTACACTCTCCTTGGACGTTTTAACGAAAGAGGAAATTCTTAAGTCAGCATTTTTGATGTTCACGCACGACCTCGCAACGGATATTTTACTTTATGATCCATTTTTGGAGCCCAAAACGCTATCTTTCCCTGTTGTTACATAATTTATTGAGTTTAACCGTTTATTTCTTAAAATAGTCGACAATATTTTCAACGATGGTATTATTTCTGATATACCTAAGGTACTTTATTACGTTAAAATTATACAGGTTTTTTTAACGCTTCAATTGTATTTAAAGCCGAATGTCGTATTTATTTAATTACTCACGGGAAGTTTTTACCTTTTTAACTCGCCTTTATTCTGTATGTTTTATGTAACCAACTCCTTTAGGGCCGATTACCTACTTTTAAACTGACAGATTATTTGAAACCTAGTACATACCTACATTTCATACAATAATTTCAAAAGTTAATCTTATCTTATTTAATCTATTTTCAATTTTTTAAAACTATACTTTTATCTGATAAAGTTATATATTAGTCGGTATGCTTGTAGTTTAATTATAAAAACTCTCATCTATACTAATAATATTATAAAGATGAAAGGTTTGTATGTATGTATGGTTTTCACGCTTAAACTACTGGACCGATTTTGATGAAATTTGGCACAGACAATCTTTAGACCCTGAGAAAGAACATAGGCTACCTTTTATTGCTAAATATGTACCACGGGCGAAGCCGGGGCGCTAGTGTTCTATAATATTATCATCACACCTATATCTCATACCCTACTCAAGACTTACTATCCTTAAATATTTACTAACACCGTAGCGAACAAACGAGTGTTCAAATAAACAAAAGGTTCGTTCATTAAATTACCATAGATTACACGTAATTGCTCACGTCATCGCTCACAAATAATACACGTTTTACGTTTAATCAATAAATTGGTACTTAAATGTTCCAAGTGAAGACAAATGAACAATGATGAATGGTCAATGGTCTGTAATCTGCGAGTCGATTCAGTTGAAATCGATCGAAGCGCGTAGTACTAAATTATGTAACGTAAAACTGCCCCAGATATATTTATAATACACACTATTAGCGATAGGGCTAAAAATATAAAGGTCATACCTATTTCCATATAACATGCTATAAGAGACTATGTTCTATTATTAATTAGTTAAACTTAGACATGTTGATGTTACTCATTTTGTTTATTTATTTAGGGTCTATCGACAGGTCATTGGTTCATTTTTAACGATCTTTATGTAGGCGTGAGACATTATTTGTTTTATTACTTTAATCAACTTTAACTATTGAGAGATAGCATAAGATTAAAATGCGGTTAAGATTAAGGTTGCCTTTGGTTATTCAATTTATATAGCAAACGAAATAAGTTCTTATCATTAAGAATTAATTAATAAAATTTAAATTTTCAACTAACATTTGAATTCTAGACATAATTTAAAGTACAAATGAGAAAGATATAGTATCGATCTATAGAGAATAATAGAAATTAACATAAGTAATATCCCCTTTCTCTCATCATCATTAATTTATACCGAAGTCATAATAGCCGTCAAACAGGAACCCTCGTTTATCATCATTTAACATCGTTTAATTTGTAGAAACCTTCAATTCATTTCATAATTTTTACGTACAAGATTTATAAATCTAAGGAAAATATTTATAATACATTTCACTGTCTATATGAAATTAAAATCATAGAATGTTGTGTGTAATGAAATTTGTCTTTACGCGACTTGGAACTAATTTGAAAAGCTCGCAAGATACTAAATTAAACACTGCAATACATAATACAATGAACTCTCTATAATGACAGTTTGAGAGCCAATAATGAAATATCGTATAGTTCCAATAGCAATTTGTACAAAACATCTTTACAATCCGTGATGCAATTATATCGAATAGCATAATTTGTAGACGACTAAATGGGGGTTGTATAAATATTCATGTGTGGTTAAGCTGAGTCTGTTCTGTGATATCGATGCCAAAAGAGGAAGATGCCAAACAGTAGGCAATATGTGCTTGTGCTCGCATAGTTATGGTTTCTGTTGCTGTCGAGTTCTCACTTCGGAAGACATCGCCATCTTGTATCCTGACGGTGTGTAGCGACTGTAGTATTTATTGCATTTGATGCTGGTGAGTGGTGCATAAAACGGAATGAATGATTGAGTTTCTTAAAATATTATATAGTATAAGATTTGCCCATGAAATTGTGAATAGATAGATAGATAGTCATCCCATTTAACTTTATTTCTTTGATTAAAGTGATTTTTTTAAACGATTAACGAGTACAAAATTACTCAGTTAAAAAACAACCCACGAACTCGTTCAAAGTAATTGAGTAGCAAATAAATTTAATTGATGTTACATGGCCATAATTGGAACTAAAATAAAGCTCTTAAATCAATAAATGTCGCGGCTGTCCAAATGTAACGGTAACAAACTACCTACACGGCACACGTTTCTAGCTAATGGTTAGATTTACGAGAAAGACAACACACTTCCAAAAGATACTCTTTTATTTTTAAATAACACAGCTTTTGTTTTTGTAAACTGTATTCTTGATGTTAGTATTGTGCAACATTTTATTAACTGAAAATAGTAATAAGACAGACGACCTAGTCAGGGACAGACGACCTGGTCCGAGTGGCAGGGAGCCGCTGGATGCAGGCCGCCGGTGACCGGTCGTACTGGAAATCCTTGACAGCCTAGGACAAAGGTCTCCCGCCTTTGTCCTAGGCTGAAACGGCGACGACGACGACGACGACGAGTAATATGTAACACATTTAAAGTTTCATAACTATAATAATTTGAGCAAAAAAAACTGTCTCTTATAAAAGTGAGCATCTTAAAAATCACACAAAAATTGTATCGCTTGAATAGAAA
Source organism: Colias eurytheme (assembly GCF_061535395.1). NCBI lineage: Eukaryota > Metazoa > Arthropoda > Insecta > Lepidoptera > Pieridae > Colias > Colias eurytheme. The sequence continues at coordinate 9,895,564 of NC_142993.1, read as the reverse complement.
TGACACCTAACTTTTTGAGGAACAAAACAATATTGACGCGATTCATTGAGGCGCAAAATTGGATTCATTGTCACCCAATAACATTTAATACAACGGTCTGCACGTCGCTATTATTACTTGTTTGTGTTACACGAATACCCTAATTTGGCAATTACCATTTACGTGTAAAATGAGATTGCAATTTGCAGCTATATTCGCATTTGAATTTTCAGAACTTGACATTTTATAAGCGGTATTTTTGTTGGTGAAACTATGAGCTATCATGTAGGTAATATGACGCTGGCATGGTGCTTATTTTATGCTTTATTATTTTGTAAATGTATAAATTCAATACAAGCTTTAATATAATTTATGATATAATATTTAGCTACGCTTATTATTTTATTTTTAGCACCTCTTTTAGGTCAAAAGAAAATAAAATTATAAACGCTTAAATAATAAGGAATTATTTTCACATTTTAAATAAACCCTGGGAAAATGTTCTGAAATACCTTATTACTGGTAAAAAGGTAAACTTGCTTTATTAGATTCAATTTGAGGTTGCGCGCTTTGACAAAAGACTTTAATTTTAAAGATCGCGGTTGAGTGACCTTTTTTTCCGTATAAAATGTTCTATTCTTTTCAAGAATCTAATACAATTTAATTTTAAAAGGAAACGTTGATTAAAAAATTCCCTTTACAGAGTTGTAGTAACGACGGTGGTATATAAGTGTAAAAATCGATTGAAACAACGCGAATGCTCCGATAATAACGTCTATTCATATCGTACCACATCTCAGTGCCTTCAATTATAAGGACCTTATTTCACGTTAAAGCGGACATAATAGTTTACAGCCCTTGAACATGTATCTGGGTCTGCAAACAAATAGCCAGCTTAAGATAAGTTAAAGAAAAGGAGTCCTTTCTGCCCTTATCATATATTATAAGACTTGAAAATAAACTAAGTATGTTTGGTATATAAACCAAATAGACAAAATTTCCCGCAAAATCTGTGTAATGTGTTTTTAAGAATAAAACAATCTTACGTTTATATTAACATGGGATTATTTGTTGATGGGAAGAAAAATAATGACTTGATTCGCTAATCAAAACTCTATTACAATAAGTACGCCACTTTAAATATTATCATCCTTGCCATGTGCAAAAGAATTGAAAAAGCAAGCGAGCGAAACACTAAAACTGCTAAAACGACACATTGTCCTGCATGGCAACACTTATTCACTTTCCCGCGTCATATTTGCCTGGAGCGGTCGACGCGTGACCACAATTTATGCCCAGTCAAGCCTGGCTACTCTCCAACTTCCTCGTTAGGCTGCGAACAACCCGTGATGTAATAGTTTTGTCGTCTTTGAGATCGCTTCAACTATTTGTAGGTATTTATTTGGGGATGTAGAACGATGCTCGATTTGGGGTCGCGTTTTAAAATAGCAGCGTTTATATTTAACATTCGTTTTCAAGCGGCTTACTTGATGTTGAATTGTATTCCAATACTGTAGATAACGAATTGGGAATAATTACTATGGAATAATGCAGTGAATTCATTTATGGACTTTGACTTGAAAATTTATTATAATCAAGCTGATTTTTAAGTTTAAACAAGCTGAGATTAAAATAACTTATATTCTTAGAGAGTCAAAGCATTGCCGTATTTTCTAAGTAACTATTATCAGATTTCCAAGATATTTTATACGATTGTCATCTAAGTTCTTACCGTTAATGCTATTCCGTGGAAAATAGCATTTTATTTATAGAACTGTAGAATAAACAGTATTTATGATTCGGCAATTGGCGAAGGTATTTTGGAACAAATACATAATTTAGACCAATTTGTAACGCTAAGGTATGCATAAAGGCACGCTACTCACGATAAGATTTTATCTTTATTATTTACTATATTATGATTTCTTTAATCGTTGTATACATAATATTTAATTGATACTTATGTCAGTTGTCTGTATTTCATAAAAATGTAGAGAAACATTGTTTACACGAAGAAGAGCATGCCAAGTAGTTAAAATACATGGCATTTTATAATATATACAATAGATAAATATAGACCATAAAATTAAATATTCGAAAAATCAATAAAAGATAATGAATATTATTTTGTATTGCTTTAAATGTGTAAAAAATTGTGTTCAAATTATGATTGTAATTGATATACAGTTGTCTTACGTATAACAAAACCGTTAAACAAGTGTAACAGGGAGTTAATTCACGAAAACGAAGCGGTTCGTGGAAGTGACGCCTAAGTTTTACCGTTGCTTAATTAACCAAATACAGTACAAATTGCGTTGATTTTAGACTATTTTATTACGCATTAATTGAGGTTATAGGGCTAATCGCTGATCGCAGATATAGCCAAGTCTAAAAATAAACTTTATGGTAACGTGCGTGAGAAGGTTCCAAATGCCTGGAATAGTCGAGCGAAATGAGTCCGTTTCCCTTTCATTGCTATTTTAGTTGAATTTCATTTCTCTTAAAGTAGGTTACGGAAAAACAAGGCGTAGACGTACTCATGTGGGTGGATGAGTGAAATATATTATACGAGTGTGTTACTGCGTTTAGATAACTTTCGTAGTTCCAGCGATTTTATCTTCAAATGTACCGTCAGCGCTATTATATTAAGACAAAAGTTTCTTTTGTTTCGCAAAATATTGTAATTTAGGAAGCATTTGTTATGTTTTATGTAGAAAAGATTTCGCATTCATGTTTTGAGATAATAAACGACTCATCCGAAGTTATCATAATATTTTTGTAGTCTAAAAATACACGTAACAAACAAAAAAGTTCATTGTAGAGGACGAAATTTGCAAGTACAGCGACTGTTCCTAAAATAAAATGAGACATAGCTTCCGTTTACATCGTATGTACAAACCAGACTCAAAGTTAGACCGTTAGGGTTCGCTAAATTATTCATAGGTCAATTTGTTCTACGGATGGGCTTCAAGATCACATCGGGCACGAGGTGGCTAAGTAGTACTGAATAATGTTTACTTGTGTAATCAATTCGATAATTCAAATTATGTTTGAGCAATTGGCATATAATTTAAATGTAAACAGGACATCCTTATTTATAAAATAATTTTCAAGAATGTTAAATAAATAGCCTTCGTGATAATTAATTAAATCAAGCATATAATGATGATAAATATACGAGGATCTTGTGTATAAAATATATAGGTATTGGTTACTCGAAACAATGTTCCCGGAAATAACATGTGTATTTACACTCTCCCAAGAATTGAGCTCTAAAATAACATACTGAAACGCAGGGTTGACACTAAAGTTCTACACTTTGTAATACGTAGCTCGTAGCGACCGCTCGTAGCATTATACCTACGGGGCTTACCTAGTTCGTAGCAGATACCAAAACAACTAGGCAGTATATCGCTTCTTTAATGAAATGGCTTGTAAGATCCCGGACCAGCTACGGGTGGGTAAGCTAGGGTTGCCACCTGAGCTGTTTATTAACTTTACGGGAACAAAATTGTATTGTGAGCTCATGAATATTTTTTAATAAATTTGCAGCGGAAAATAAATTTACTACAAAAATTCATTGGAATTTACAAGACCCTCGTTAAATATTTGTTGTTTTAGCAAAAAATTTAGAATGTGAAAATCATTTTCATGAATTTATATTTACAGCAACGCAATTTATTTTTGTTTTATTATTACATAATTAATTTTGATCAATTATTTTCTTGCGTTTGCTTTTTTAAAGATATAGCAATCAACAATTTCGATAAAATCCAACTTTTTTTTGGTATTCTTTCGTAATTTATTTTTCAATATTTTCTTCAAGCCGGGTTGTTATTGCAATTTTGTTTATTTTGTGTGGCAGCCCTACAAAGCACCTGCTCAGATGCACGTTGCAAGTGCAGCCGCCGCGCCAGCCAGTCTGGCGCCTCTCCCCTCCCCCCTGCGCCCGCACACCCCCTCGTCCCACACCTCACCCCGCTACCCACGCTAGCTTGTTTTCAACTTTGATTGATAATTTGTTATTGGACTCCCTATCCCGTTTCGAAAACATTACAATGATACCCAATTATTTTAGGATCTAATTGATCCTTCCTATTTCTTCGGAAATTGAATGTTATTTGAGCGCTGAGATAGCGTTAGAGTTTAACTGGTTAGTTGAAATTCGCGTGACCTTTGCATCATGAAATTTAATTTAAAAACTTTATAAATAAAAATGTTTTCCGGCAATGTATCGCTTAACATACATATTATATTGTGAATAATTATGGAGTATGTACTCTCCAAAAAACCGTATTATCACATTTATCAAAGCGCAAGTAAAGATATATTTTGCTTGATGCACGTCACTGAGATAACTTCCCGAGGGCAATACTAAATCGTTTGATACAGGCATTTTATCACCAATAAGTGAGGAAAACGTCAAGTAGACGCAGTAAAATATTCCCCAGCCATAATAAATGGTTTAACGTCGATGATCATTCGTGCTCCGAGGTAAAGCTTTTAAAAGCACTTTTTCCGCAACTTATAAAAGCCTCGTTAGCATTTTCGTTTACGCGAAGTCATACGGGCAAAATGTTCACACAATTTTTTAATCACTTCATTAGAAATACGTTTATTGCACCGTTGTTAAGGAGTTTTGAACACGATTTTAACTTTTTATATTTAGCTTTTTTTAAAGGAGTTAAATTTTATAAATTTAACTCCTGTTGCATTTAATAAGTAATTGGAATTACTTTTAAATAAAACAATAATTGTTTTCACTTAGTAGGAGTAGCTCGGTAGCTCCTGATATACATTCAAGTAATATGAATGTTAATCCATTCGTGTTTATTTTTACGTACGTAAAACAAATTTGTTATTTCGAATATAATCGAAGCGTTACTTCATAAATTAGTATAATATAGATTGACGCATTAATAAGCAATTTGGTTAAATGAGTGGGTGGTATAAAATATGTGCATACGATATTTTAATATTTTTATTTATGCGCAATGCAAAACGTAATTTTGTTATGTAAAGTTAAATAGTGAAAATCCAACTGTACATTATTGTAACGTCTACGATTAATATTTAATAACAATAACCCATCAAAATCATACAAAATCGTAGACCATAAAGCAAATAATAGTTATGAAAATTCTTAACAAACTACCGACTCCACTGCTTTATAAGTTCTTTGATAGTGCCAAGAATGGACGTTACTGTATTACAAAGGCTATAAAACCGACCTTGACCATCACAATGAACTAACTACACTCGCCAAAACCAGAATGTATGACCCAAATATATTGTAAGCATAAAAAGATGTCTTAACTCGTAAAATATACTCCTACGTTGTCACATACATAAATGAAGCGTATTGTCGAGATTTTTGTTGCCGAAATATGGAGCTGTTACTGTGTAGATTGTATACAGTTACGTGTGTTTCTGATGTGTGTTTTTTAATCTTATTTTGTGTGTTATATTTTGTCGCTTTTGAGCAATATTTCGGGATTAATAAAAATGAGAAAATTAACACTGATATGCAAAAAAGCACATGGTAGGTATATCTGAATTTTGAATAAAAGGATTTATAAATAGGGCTGTTGCATACCACAAAGCTTTAACCTACAATAAACTTTTTCACAACTGACTAAAAATATAAAATTCTTCGCGTTTGCAGAATGCAGAAAATATACAAAAGAAAGCTAAATTGAATGAATTAAAACATTAAATTGAATAGAAATGTAAACTCAAACAATTTTCTGGCCGCGGTTTTCACAGCAAACACTCAAGAATGCAAACTACAAGTATATCGTTCGCAGCCTGTTTCACGCGCTCCAGTTTGAACTGTATACGAATGAAAAGCGAAAAAATAATATCATGTTCACGTCTAACTTCACTCTACATAGTCTGTGGAACTAACGAACTTCAAGTTTATGTTCGTGTTTTGAATTTGGAACGAATTGGAACATTATGAAGTTCGAAGCGTGCGATAATTATCAGTCATGTAACGCAACAACGCAAGTGTATTCTTCTTGACCCAGTTTTGCCATTATAACAGAATGTGCTATTGTTTTCCAATACTTATGAAAGATCGTCGAATCATCGTCGAAATTATAAAGAAGAAATTAAACTTATAATGATTACCAATTTTATTGCTGCATTAAAATAAATATCCGAGATCTCACAAGAAAACTATACAACACAAAACGTTTTCGCAAATTTTTATATAACAAAAAATAGAGACAATACCGCCCACAGACCGACCTGTCTAACAAACGAGCCATCGGAACACAGCAATAAGGTTGGCTAATGGGGAATTATCCATTCACTAGAGATTGTACTTAGCGGGATAAATCGGATGGTCATTAGTTACCTAGATATTGTCACACACGATAGACTTAGCTCTGATTATGTCACGCATTTATACTTGTCAATGTATTTATAGCTCTCTTACATTCATGATTAGGAAATCTATATCAATAATGAAATTGGTTTGTCTGTTTGTAATATTAAATTACCTTTTAACAATGCATATAATGCACACAGAAAAGAAATGTTTTTTTTTACAATTTTTGTGTATCGGTCTGTTTGTTCCAGCTATTCTCGGGAATGGCTGCACAAGCCGGAACATTCACAGATAGCTGATGTAATAAGGAGTAACAAAGGCATATTTTTCTATTTATATTCAAGACGTTAAGATTAAAAGGAAAAGCTATTTATGCGGGTGAACCGTGAGGCGCAGCTAGTAACTACTAATACACAAAATACGTGATTATCATCAAATAGTTAACCATTTGACTGTCAAGTGAAAGATCGTTAAGGTACTTAATTGTTGTTTGTTTTCAAATTAAACCAGTGAGCGTGGCAACCTAAATTGTATGTTCGCAAATAAATCAAGAGTTGTTTGTTAATTTGAATCACATGTGTTTAAATGTTTACGATAATTTTATGATTAATATTAGTTTGCGGTGAAATCGGAGTAACTTTGTTTTGCCTTTGCTTGTTTTATAAAGCAATAGCTTCCGCCCGCGGCTTCGCCCGCGTGGTGTTTTGATAAAAGGTAGCCTAGTTTCTTTCTCAGGGTCTAAAGATTGTCTGTACCAAATTTCATCAAAATCTGTTGAGAGGTAAGAGTAACAGACAAAGAGACAGAGTTATTTTCGCCTTTATAATATTATATAATATATATGTATAGTAGTGATAGTTCTAGTAATATAAAAATAAAGTAGTTTGGATAGTTAAAAACAAAACCTTTTACACAATACCTTGAAACAGATTTCAAGAAAAGCAGAATATGCTTAGTGTGTTTAAATTTAGATATTTCATGCAATATGCAATGTGGACGTATTGAGAATTTTCTCGCAATGGTTATCCTATAAGCAGGTAAAGCCTTAAAATCAGTTTGTCTGTTACATGTTATATTGAAAATATATAACGTTATTTCTGTATTGGAAGTTTTCGTTAAATATATATTCGAGTTGTATTTTATCGAGTAAATTTAGGAACGTAATGTATGTGTTTTAAAATATATAAGTAACGAGCCATTTATACAGTTTATAAAAAACTGAAATATATTAATTATTAATTATAAACTCGAATATATTTACTAACAATGTATGATTTCCATACATTGTTACAAAATATTTAAATAAAATGAATATGATCCTATGCAAAGCAATGCAAGTCATAATAATTAATCTTGTGTTTAATAAAGTCATAACTTTACCATTTTACTTTTACCAAAATGAGAAAATCATTCCTTAACGAAAATGGTTTTTATTCTTATAAATACAGATTTATTATTGATATTCATATAAATTACAATCAACCGATACTTCAATAATAAAAAGTATGGAGAATTTATAAGAAAGGCGATATTTCGATTGGCAACAAGTTTAGATTGGTTCATAACCGACTTCAAGGAAATGTGCGGGTAAATACGCCGTCACATTTAAAATGAGTTATAGTCGCATTACGTTATTCTCAAACTGCAACCTAATAAGGATTTTAAATTTATTTCCGTCATATAATTTTATTAGGTACTTTTAATTTATATTATTTTTTAGTCTAGTAGGTATAAAATAAATTTCTTCAATTCATTTTAGGGCTTTTTTATCTGTTTTCGATAGTGTTCATTTACATTTACAAAACCACAAAAATAAATCTAGATCAATTTTTAGGTTACATCTCGTAAAACAAAAATAAAACTGTTCTGAATTTCATGAATTATACTTTTACTAAAGTGGATCTTTACGGCAAGTTTTGTCGGAAAATTATTGCTTAGCGACTTCATCTTGCCCAAGAAAAGTCATTATAATATCGCGAAAAGTTAATTATTAAAGTTTGTTTATTTCATAAAGTATATTCAAGATTATTTTTGTATGAACTCAACGAAAGATGCAAGTATATTTCATGTCCTGCTTTGGTGATGTAATCATCACCAAATATTATATTTATCCGTGAATAAATTACATTTAAAAAAAGGTCCACTTTTATGAAAAGTAAAATATTTTGATTAGATCCTGTAGCTTACGATCATCCTAAAGCTTTGCATTATATTCAACTACTTCTGAGTTATAGGTACCTACATACATTTGAATTCGAGAGACTTCATAATTTAATTAGATTTTAGATTATTTTTATAGATTGTTTTGTTCTTAACCACCTCACATTTAAACATAATGTATGTATTTAACAACAATGCTATCTATTGTAAAGAAAATTTTCTAACAAAGAATAAAATTGTGTGTATTCTTGCATAAAATGAAGCGACGGGTGAAAAGAGATGCAATTACTCGACTGCAAAAATACGTGTGCATAATCTGAACACTGTTTAATATTTTACCCATAAATATATATCTGTAATCTATATTTTTATATATGAAGAGCGAAACAAAAACGGAGTGGCGCTTCCTTTAATCATCTTGATTGAGCTATAAAATTTAATGAAATATATTTATCCATTTAGTTACTTCTTCGTGTAGTCAAAAAACTTGAAAGTACATGAGATTTACATATATACTCAATAATGTCTTTTACATTATTATACATGTAAGTATGAGATATACATGGAGATTCAAACGGGATTTTTTACTCTATATGACATATTATATTATGTTAATGGTTAATCCTCAATATTGTTATATCTACCACGACCACACCAATACAATTCATAATTTAGTCTTTGTATTTTCAATTCTTTGTTAAATTTGCGCGAAATAATTCGATAAAGCGTTTATAAACGCATCCGTAGATTCACAGTCATTCCTCGTTTAACCTGAACTTTGATATTTATGCCGATCAATTGGTATAATTTAATAAGTTTTAAATCGCAGTTTAGGATGGCGGAAAATAACATGTGGGTGCTTCACTTGTGGGAAGCAATTTGTGGTTTTACGCATCCAAATTTAACTAAAGGTCATTGCAGCTATAAATATATAGCAAGTTACACGTGCCTGCGTGCATTGAGACATTGTTGCTTACAAATGGGACTTGAAACGGGAGAAAAAGGAGAAAAGTGTTGCTGTTATTTTTTTAGAAACTGGATTATTTTAGAGAGGATTATTTGTACCTATGTTTTATATTCGTTATCATCATATCATGTGATAAAAGCTATTAAACTTAAAACTTTATAAAAAACGACTTACGACTTACAAAGATAACTTTCCTACAACCTTTTAATAATTTGGATATGAAAATACACGAACTTGAAATGTTGAAATTGAAAATTGAATAATAGTTAATATTTAATGTAAACACAATGAAATAATTTCTAAATGCCACTGTAAGTTAAATCAAACCACGGTAAATAAATTAGGAATATTATTGTTAGTCATTAATAAACTCAAATACGAAAATTGGCAGTTGCGGTCGTGTTTAGGTTTGTGTAAACCATTTTATCCAAATATATAAAGCGTATTATAATTTGTATATCTTAATTAAGTACTAATAAAAATGATCAATTGATTTAGGACTTATGCACATGGTACCTACTGTACTACTCGTGGTTTTTGATTTAGGAGTTATGTGCACATGCTTTTTGCCCGTGGTTTTGTACGCAGGTGAAATCGCACGGTACATTTAGTTCATTAAAAGATGTAGGTATCAAAGGACCGTGTATAAAAGCCCTTAAGCCGCGTGTCAATATTGCAATTTCTAGGTGTCGGGACCGAAGCAGATAATTCCCTTGAGGGTGGAATTGATTCGGGCTAAGCCCTACTTAGCAATTCCGTGCATTTACAAGTTATATTCTGTATAAAGGAGCCTCAGATTTGCTACCAAGTAAACCGTATCTGAGCGTCATTGGATTATATTTTAATATTGGACTGATTAATTAACTTGTAGTATTATTGCAGTTTATATTTCAATAGAATACTATATGAATTTTTAGTGACTTTAAGGGCTGATTTTTCAATCCTTGGTTAAAACTTATTCATCGAATAACGTATTAAACTACCATTTCAAAAATGTATTCTTATTGTCCGTATTTGACAGTTTACAGGTGACATTTTAAAATGTTCGTGTAATACTTTATTGGACGGATAAATTTTAACCAAGGATTGAAAAATCGGCTCTTAATTTAATAACATTTAGGCCAAGTTCACATTGGAGTTTCATTATCAATTTGTACATTTAAATTTAGACAAAGAATCGCCGTATAAAAACCGGAGCATACTCTTTCTATTACTTCTCTATAACAAAAAAAAAAGGAAAAGGTTATACTCTACATTTCCAAAAGATCAAGCACAAATATAAATCTGTAAACCATCCGACACTATTCAATACCGAAGTGTTACACATTTATTGCAACAAAAACATTTTAAAGTAATCCAATACAGTGTTTAGAATTGCTCTCCTATATTGGACATTTAGTACTCGTTTATCAAAAGGATGCTAGCAAATATGAAATATATGTGACCCGGTTGGTAACCTAAATCAAAACTCTGTAACAAATGATTACGATTTATAGTTAGAATGCATTCAAAGCTTTTGCTCTGCTATTGATAATGTGATGTATAGGTTATTCTGGTTTTACTAATACTGGAACAACAAATGATCACTCTATGTTAGGAATGAATTTGTAGTCACGGACGAATTCTACCTATACGAATAGCCCCGTCGTTGATGCGGCTTGACGGAATACAGTGGGGTTTTGGTCGGTAGGATTCCGACATAACCCACGGCCCTTTCCCCGGAATCAGTGGGTATCTATGCAAGATTTCCCCACTTAAAAAAAAGGAATGAATTTGTAGAGAATAAGAACGCGTTACATAATTGTTCTGTCTCTGTTATAAGCGGATTAAAAATAATAAATACTGATATTGTCGAAGCAAAGAGATAGCTGAAGGATACAATTTGTAATTAAAGTTATTTTTAGACCAATGCCAAGATGGTTCTGCGTTTGTATGCAATTTGTATTTCCTGTTATCATAGTTTCAGACTGAAACGTATATATTTTGAAATAAATGCAAACGTCGTTCTGCCAAGACCATCTTATTATCACTTAGAGTATAAAAATAGTTTACGACCTATTTTAAACATACCAAACCTATTAATATATAGATACAAATAAAAATGTGTGCTTGTACTAGTGTACACACGTAAGAAGTGAAACTTCTTTATGACCTTATTTTTCAAAACATAATTTACTATATGCAAATTTACAGAAATACGTCGAATCAAGATGGCGCGTAGCGGAAAAATGTCACGCGTAACGATAAAATGTTACAATAAATTTTTTTCCAACCCCGATAAAGAAGTTTCACTTCAAAAAGCAAAAGTGGATTCGGAGGAGTTGGGTAACACTGGAAGATGATAATATTGGTTCGATCACCACTGAAATAACGAAAAAAAATAAGGCTTACCAAAAAGCTACAGTGAGTAATGTCAGATTCAATTACCACAGGAAAAAATGTTTTTTTTCTTTTTCACGGTCTATGGTCGCGGATTGATAACAGTTATGATAATAAGTTTAACTGTCACTCATAAAAGTCGTCATTATTTAAATTTTAAAACGATAACCATTATAATGATGGCACCGAGGGAAGGGGCTAATTAAAGATTGGGTCTAATTTTAGAAGAGAACTTTTAGGAAGAACCAAATATAGGTTAACGAGTTACAAAGTTAATTTTTCTAAAGCATTTGTTAAACGTTAAGGCAATGTCTTCTGCCTAATTATTCGAAAGCTTTTAATTTGATTGGATAAATGGGATTTCTTTGTTCTTTTTTCTCAAAGAAATATTGGTTGACTTGAACAAAGTTAACGATTCTTTTGTGAAGAATAAGAAGTTAAGTCTATAAAACATTACAACAAAATCTTAACATCTGAATACTCAAACAGGAATAAACGAAGTCAGGGAGAATATATTTTCACCTTCGATTCGTGAAAATACCTTGCCCTGTATGAAAATCAAATTTCATGAATAATGTATGGTGTAGAATGACATTTTGCTGGTGTTAAATAAACTTAAGTAATATTTGTGTTCCTCTGACCTTTATACAAATGTATTGTTACAGCATATAATTATCATATCACTTACGTATACTGGAATTTACTGAATAATTGGATTCGTAATTGAAATTTAAATAAAGTATATAATTAACCAATTATTTTATATTGGAATAATATAGTTAATGAAATGTGATGGAAAAAGGTTGAAAGCAATACCACGCGTCACAGTAAGCGAAATGAATAAAAAGAAGAGGATTTAACAGGAATTTAAAATAGAAAGTTCGTATAATGTATTGAATTCATTGAAATAGGTTGAGAAATACGATCCTTCTTCTCTCCCACTGCATTCACATACACCTATTCATATATACGAGGTACAAGCTTATATCATCAGTTTACTAAAATAGTTCAAATAAGCCAAGAAATAAATATACACTCACCCATTATATTATGCCAATTTAAACTACATTTATATAAACTGAAAATTCCCAAGTTAAAGAACTTTGAAGGTTTATTTTTTATTTATTTGCCATAATAACGAAAGCTTAATGATTTGGCCAATGCTGTTGTACGAAAATTACTTTTTAACTCGAAGTCAAACTTTTTAATCGTCGAAAACCTCGAGCCACAAGCAAATGTGAATAAAAAATTGCACGGTTATTTGTGTGACATTTAGTGAATGCTTCTTAGCTTGGATATTTTTCAATAAGCTTAACGCTCGTGTAAAAGTTTAAAAAGAAAGAGTTAAATATTAAAAACTTTCAAGTGGATATTAGACTCTCAAGGGACGATGTTTCACGATTCATCTTGTCCATTATTATGCAAAGTGAGATTAATACGTCTCATTTAAAAAATACAAAAGATCAGAGAGTAATTTTTAAGTTGAATAAGTGTAGTTATTCATAGATAACTTGTATAATTAACATTGGTTCGGCATAACAATGACTGATCGTAACATTGCAGATAATTACTTATTATATCTTTATTTTTACATAATATTACCAAATAACAATCGACTTTGCACGATGATAACGTAAAAGAACTTTCTCTAAAAACATTTGATATAAATATCATGCCACGTTCTTACGTGTGGCATGATATATTTTGCAAACCAATATAAGAATATTGGTTTGCAAAATAAAGTTAATTTGTTTTTTGGGTGAATCTCCATTCAAATATTATGTTAATCGTGTTATTTGTTGTTACGTAAAAGAAGGTCAAATTAATACAAATAATTTTGAGTTGGGACAGGGATTATAAAGGTACAACTTTGTGTAAAATATTTGCATATGCTTGTAAAGTTTAATCCTCAGGTGTAATAATTAAAAACAGTACCTGAGTAGAGCTTTTCGAGAATTTAATTTTCTAAAAGAAAATATATATTCTCCGCTTTCTTCTCTATAATAATTAAGATTTATTTGTTTTAAGGAGCATAGTGTAGGTATTAATTTCATACAATATGAAACGATCACTAATACCGCTTAAAAATATCAGAAAGTAAGCATTATTCCCTGGGAAATATTATATTTTCGTATAAAGCAGTACTAATACTATACAGAGTATCAAATAAAGATCCTTACATCATTATTTAGCTTTAGTTAATTTTCGTGTAAGGTTTTTAAAAAGCTTGTTAAAACGTAGATAAATAAAACTTGAACAGGCAACACCGCGCACGGAAGGAGCAATGCCCTCGTGGAAATCGCGTCGGCCACGGACCGTATCGATGAGCTGAAATTGATTGCAGTACTCTTGTCAAGGTGCATTTACATCAAACGAGCGAATTCTAACCCCACTATGTCAAATTATTTTAGTGTAAACTGGCGTAGAGCACTCTTTCGTTGTTCTTAGTGCGTTAGAAAAGATTCAATGCAATGTTCTAATACTGAACAACAATGAATACAAGTTTTCGTTTACACTAAAAGATCACGAACGAATGCTCTTGCTCTAGCTCTATGTTCGTTTGATGTAAGTGCCAAGGAGTGGAACTCCCTGCCAGCGTCTGCCTTTCCAGAGAAGTACAATATGGGTTCCTTCAAGAGGCGAATAAATAGGCATTTTCTAGGTAGACATGATTTACCACCATAGACCGCGTCACCGCTTTCCATCAGGTGGGACTGTGGTCAAATGTCTACCTATCCTAATGTAAAAAAAAAAAAAAAAAAAAAAAGTGCACCGTTACAAAGCGTATGAAGAATTTGTATGCCCAACACAGATCTGAGAAATAGGTGACATTTGTGTTAACACGTTCCATATTTATATTTGAAAAGGAAATATTCGCTTGTATCCGCGTAGGTATTGAGTTAAATATAAACATTTTCCTGTTTGACAGGAAAAAATCGGGAAATAGGTCTATATTTTTATTGAAGCATTAAATTTGAAATATCAATATGTTATTATTTTTTTTAGAAATATTGATACATTATTCATATCAGGAAGAATATTTAATTTATATTTTTATCTAGATATTCCACGTTCAATTAAGGTAAACCTGTTCGCATATAAATCTAAATAATTTCTATGCCTGTTCGATAGCAAAAGAAAAATCATTAAATAGCTGTATATTTTATTGAAGTATAACATATATAAATATAAGTAGGACATAATGTTTTAAGAAATAAAGATATATGCATTATTGATATTAGGAATTAGGATGAATATTCAATTTATGAAATTATAATTTATGATTATTACTATGTAATACAAAACCTTGTTGTTTTGACGTCTTTATAAATTTAGTTCATTAAATAAAATGTTTAAAAAATAACCTATAAAAGTTCCATAGCGATAATAAATCTGTACTTGTTTTCACATTAAAATTATACGCATATATCGTATGTATGTTTCATTATGAAACGTGCAGTGAATCACAGATGAGAGTCGTTAGTAGAGAGATCGAATTTCGACCACCGGAGCACCCGGTTGTAATGTTTAAAATTAAATAAATAAATAAATAAATAAATCATTTATTTGCACCATTAGATATATCTTACAAAAATTTAATGACCCAGGCTCCTAATATAGTTGTAAACTGTTTTTCAGGAGCCTGTGTTCACACTAATTTATATTACACTGTTACAATGGCGTATGTACACGAATTTATTCAGCTTTAGACATAATTTATTATAATATTATTTGTTACATTTCAACATTTGTTCATTATACATTATTATTAATTAATTACCTATTTAATGATTATGCATGCATTAAAAAAATAAAAAAAATAAAAAATAAAAATAGTTTATAATCCACTCGGTTAACCCTAGTGTGTGGACGTAAAACATGATAATTATGGTGTGTAGGTGTGAGAGTGTTGTATGAGAGTGTAGTGTTGGAGTGTAGTGTGTGAATGACTTTATTAGAGAAAAGAACTGTCCTAGTTAATAGAGTAAACGTTCAGTATTTAAATAATCAAAAGTAGAGAGCCAGTTTTTAATTTTAGATTTTATTTGGTAATTTGTACACCTAGTTACATTCTGGTAATTATTAAGGGCATTGTACATTTTAGGAGCCAAATGTTTATACTGTCTGTTAGCAAATTTACTCTTAGCCATCGGTACAGGGACGACTATTCTCCTGTTGAATTTCTTGATGCTGTTAAATGAGCATTGTCGATGGAAACGTCTAATACATTTATAAATAAACAATTTCCTAGCACTAAGTACCATAGTCCTCTCATACAAGAGGGCGGTTGGGTAGCGAAACGATTCTTTGATGGCTACTTTCAGCAAGGCCCTCTGAGCTCGTTCAATTTCTATGAAATGGCTTTTTGCAGCTCCACCCCAAGCAGTTAAACAGTAGAATAATAGAGATTCACCTAAGGCCTTATAAATCTGCAAAATTAGGTTGAAGTTAGCAAAAGTCCTCAATGTCTTAAAAATAAACAGCAACCGCCGGATTCTCATTGACACGTGCGCTATTTGGAGCTTCCAATTGAGCTTGTCATCGAGAATTATTCCTAAATACTTAATCTGCGTGGCCCTGCTTATGGATGGACACATGCATTGCGATTGGAAACTATGAGAACTACGATTGCAGGGAAACACATGTAATTTGAGCGACTTATTTACTGGTTCTAAAGCGGAAGTTTTGCTGAAGCAGAGGTAATTAGTTTTAGCGCAGTTAAGACTTAAGAGGCTATCTTCAAGCCATGCCGTTACTTCACCGAGACCACATTCTGTACCTTCAAATAATTGTTTCCACGTTTTGGCCTTAAATATTATGACTGTGTCATCGGCAAACATGGTGATTTCGCCGCCGTTTAGTTTGAGCTTACATAATTCGTTTACATAGACAAGAAAAAGCGTAGGTCCTAATGTACTTCCCTGGGGGACTCCATACAAGCAATGTTCTTCCGTACTTAAAGAGCCTTCCAGACGAACAACTTGAGATCTATTAGATAGATAGTCTCGGAACCAGTCAAGAGTAACACCTCTTACTCCCGAATTTTCCAACCTGGCCAAGAGTATCGGAATTGAGACGGTGTCAAACGCTTTCTTTAGGTCTAGGAAGACACCCAAGCACTTATAGCCATCATCTAAATACGAAGAAATTAAAGTAGTGAGTCTCAGAGTGGCATCTTCAGTGGATTTTCCACACCTAAAGCCAAACTGATGGTTATGCAGTAGATTTTTCTTTTCCAAAAAGCTCATAAGTCTCCTGTTAACGCATTTCTCTAACACCTTAGAAAGGGTACATAATAAGGAAATTGGCCTATAATTTGTCGGTGAGAGTTTATTACCTGATTTATAAATTGGAGTGACTATCGCCTTTTTAAAGCTATGCGGAAAGATTCCAGTTGAAAAGCTTGTATTGCATAGGTGAGATATGGGCGCGGATAAATAATTTCTGAAATTCTTGAAAATAAATGTTGGTATTAAGTCATGACCGGAAGCACTCGTAATATTTATATTTGC
Organism: Colias eurytheme; assembly: GCF_061535395.1. Classification (NCBI taxonomy): domain Eukaryota; kingdom Metazoa; phylum Arthropoda; class Insecta; order Lepidoptera; family Pieridae; genus Colias; species Colias eurytheme. The sequence continues at coordinate 9,878,232 of NC_142993.1, read as the reverse complement.
AAGGATGGTTTGTATTTCGAGGTGATTAGTTGGAGTAAGCACGAAGGAGTCAAGAGGTGGCTCCTTATTTTTAGATTTAGAAGCCAATGTCTCTTCTGTTTCATTAAGGGAAGCTAGAGTAGTCTTTGCAAGTTCACCTCCTACAGATACAAAGTAATTGTTTATTTCAGCCAAGGCATCATTCTTATTGGGTTTAATATTCAAGAGGTCAGCATTGGGTACTTTACAAGGCTTTATGTTACAAGACTCTTTGATTATGTTCCAGACCTTCTTAGCGTTACCATTGTTTTTCTCCAACTTAGCTTTATAATACTCTATTTTAACATTTTTTATTAATTAACTTCTTTCTTGCTTTGTAACAATTGCATAAGAGACAGTTATTAACCTCCTTTGAGGAAAAAGTACCGAAACAAATTTGAGAAATACGAATATACGAATTTGAGAAAATCTAAAATCCTTAAACTCATCGATACTGGTGGGATTATACAAATAACTATGGTTCGTAAATTGATATATAAAATATAAAAAAAATTAATAGATTTTTAGTGAAATTTCCATATTATATTGTCGATATTGTATATTAATTCATTTTACATAGACTTAATATAGTAATATACCCGAAGTAATCATACAAAATGGACGATAAACTCTATCGTGTATATCACCATTAATCAATCTATAACTGAAGGCTATTAAAATTGGTTTGTTGAAACAATTTATCGTTTCACGTTAATAAATAAAAACATTATTTCATGTTATTTTATTCACGTAGAGCTTGAACATTTTACAATATTGGAAACATAATTTTCTTACAAAATATCACATTAATAATTCCTACGAATGCTATTGAAACAATATAATAACCGTTGCTACGTAGACTGTACTAGAAACCGAGAGTCAGAACATGAATATATCTTGAATAATGTAAGCTCTACTGTTATAGAATGCTCAATTAATTTATACAAAACAAACATTAATATATTCTGCTATTCATTAAACTAAGATATTCTAACGCCAAATGTAAGCTGTGTGTGGCTTCTATGCGCACCGTTAGTTAAGATCTAAAATTGGCCTGGCTTTGATAAATTATTCATGGAAATATTAAATACAAATGTCCCTGAGATGCCGGGAGCCGTTCGACAATATAGCTGAATAGAATGGAATCAAAAGTTACATCTGCTTGATGGCGATCAGCTGCGCCGTTCCATTTGTAGTCGCTTCGATGTCGATATTATCTAAACGTTTCCCGACGCGCTTTCCATATTTTAATATTTGCGGATCTGGTTAGTTTCTTTTAATGTGAACAGAGCGGATCTAGAGACAATGGAGTTACAAACAATGGAGTGCTTAGTGGTTAGTATACATTTATTAACTTCTTTTGTACATTTATATAAAGTATTTATTTACTAGAGCAATTTATCGTCGAAAGGATGCAGCCAAGAAATATCACAATTAATATTTAAGAACAGAATGCTATAAATTTTATCTATCTAATCTATATTGATATTTTAACTAATGGACTTTTTATGGTGATGTCAAACCATCTCTAAAGTTTCTATATACCGAGAAATCTTTTAATATTTTGAAATACGACCTAACTATTAAATAATTTTCAAGCATTAATTTGTAGTACACTCGTACAATATTGTTTCAACACTGTTAAATATTTGATGTTTGTAGTTGAATGATTTGTTTGTTTTATTTATTTATTTATTTATTTATTTATTTGGGTACATCGACAGATCGCGCATACATCATTCCTTAAAAATAAATACAAAGTAAGAATATTCTAATGCTTGACCCTATTATAGATGTACACAGCATTATAAGAAAAACTTGTTTTAAAATTGTTACAATAATTTATGTTTATTCACTGCAATTGAAATGCTATAGCAGTAAATAATATGTATAACTGTATGAAATCAAATCAAGATTGGGTTTCCTAGTTCTAAATTGCATTTGGTCAATTGTGGCCAAGTCAGTTAATTCCGAAAACCAATTACGGTGTACTACCGTTACAAATTTCTTGTTTTCAATGTCATGTTCATGTTTGGCTGAACTACGAATATTAAGTTTTCTCAGTTTAGAAACTATTCTATTAAGTCTTCACTAGAGCTATAAATATATCTTTCAATTTAACTTAATAAATTTTATATAATAACGAAATGAAATTTTGTAACATGAAAAAATATTTGTACTCATTTACTAGTAACACAATTTTTTGAGTAAGTGATAGTCTTCTGCCTAATTAAAAAAAATATATATCAATACTTATGATGTATCGAATCTAGATACCCTTGTTTTAATGTTTGTCACGTTAATCACCGTTCCCAGTACGTAGTCAATTAGTGCCAAGCACTTATTAATTGTATAAAGTTTTCCACGATTAACGATAAAATTGTACGGAAATAGCGTAATAATTTTAATTACAATGAATTGACAGAATAATGAAGTGATTGAATACTTCCCGTGAATACTTTGTAGATCCTTTTACAATCTAGGACTTCAGCAAAAGTTAATTTCAATTTTAATATGCTAAGGAGCTTAAGGTGCAAACCATTCTAACCGCTTAACTTGATAATGGATACAATTAAGGCTTTGTTCTCTCTCGGGTTTAAAATTAATTGCTTTTATTGCAACCAAGTTTAATTATGAAATTTATAAATAGCTTTTAATAGCCAACCCCTTTTTAAATTATGGTAAATTGTAAGAATAATGTGTTACGGCGGAGATTTTCTAGCGCATCGTTTAAAAGGAAATTTTTAATGTGTATAATTTAAGTTTAACTAGAAACTGATCTTGCTTTTTCGCTTTATTTTTATGCTGGCTAGTTACATTAATTCTCTCAACTTTTTAATTTAAATTTCAAGTATTTATAGTTTCAAAATAGTCTTAATATAAGTTTGAATATTCGTTATATTAATTGTCAGTTTTAAACGACTAAAAAAATGAGGTTCTTTTACAATTAGAGATAAAATATATGAGAATGGAAGTAACAAGTGGTTGCGTGTTTCTCACGGACAACTATAAGATGCAATATATGTTTATTAGCTTCCTATGCTCCCTGTTATAAAGATTAATGCAAATTAGTAGTTTTCACGAAGATTAAACTTTATGAGCGTGCTTGAGACCTTGCCCGATAGAATAATATTTGGCAATTATTACTTTTTAATAATGAAATTTACAAAGAAAAACAATACGTTCTAATTTAACATCTAAGCCTAGTAAAATTATATTTGATCAGTCTCTTTGCTTTTAAATTTCAAACCTTACTTATATTGACGATGAATTCATCAAAGATTACGATCTAAGGCAGTAGCTCAATAACTTAATGTTATTAAATATCTCCATTCAAGGTAGAAGTGTAATAGAAATGAATTTAAAAAATACTTCACACTTAACAGTAAAGTCAGTCCAACGTGGGTGCAGCGAAGATTTTTCAAGCAAGACAAATGAGCCAAAGAAATTCTTTCTTCCATTTTTTATGGTTTGCTAAAGCTTCCCCGTTTTTATAAAGTATCTTATTTTAAACGGTATATTTTCCGCAAACAGATGACGTTTCTAGATGAGATGGAATACCAACATTGTTGGAGTGAATTTAAAATGTGACTACTCATTTTAATTAAAATAGCGATAATTGAATTTAGTAAAAACTAATTTGAATATTGTTTTGTTTTATTATGAAACGCTGCAAAACAATTATGTTACAGAAATTTTATACACGGAAATATATTTTTCGATATTTCATATTTTATGTTTATTATACAATTTATGCTGCTATTTGATTTGCATACCTGCTTTATATTCTTGTGAACGGATCTAATCCGACTATTTAGCAGATTCTTGAACAGTCAACTATAAAAAAAGGTTATTAATAAAATAATATTTATTTTTATAAAAAATTTTTTTTTATTAATTTATTAAAAATTTTCATAATTGAAATCAAAATTCACATAATAAGTAAATAAAGCAATGAATTGATTTGAGAGTATGAAAAAACCATTTGTACAAACGTGCATTGGAAGTTTCCTCTATATAATTTTACGGGATATAAAAGTGTCGTAGCGTCGTGCTACGCAGCTACGGCGTAGAACCACTTTGTCAACATTGTGAGCGATTGAATCTCACAGAAAGCGACGTACTAATTCTCAAAAAGCATTGACAAAAACAATTTGAGTTACAACAACTTTTGTATAGAACTCGGCTACTGTCAGGATCAATTTAACAATTGAAAAATTTCTGTATTTTTAAAGTAAAATTCAAATATGCTTATTGTATTACTTTTAAAAACACAAAAGATTTTTAACAGGAAAAAAAGAACATCTGAAGTACTGTTTCAATATCAATTGAAGTCCATTATTTCTCAGAAAAAAGTATCCAGATTTAGAATCGATACTTACCGTTAATTATCGATATTTTACCGTTTACGATTTTCTAAAACGACGAAAAATTCCAAAAGCTAATAGTAGAACTACACTACTAGGTTTACTACATATATACTAATTATATAAAGTAGTACCATGCAGAAAATATGTACCTACAATGCTATTTTTATTAAGAATACCACAATCATTCTTATAGCCCTGTATTTCGCCGAAATGTAAATGTAAAACCACGCGAGAGATGTTAACTGGGCGATTCAACCGACCGTGTCGCAATGTTTTATGTACTCAATACAAAACGGCCACAATATCACAACGTCGTACATTACGTGTTACGTATGAAATTTGGGAACCGCCTGATTTGGTATGCCTTCGTTAGCAGCAATGGAATATGTAACAAGCGAAATAAACGCATGAAGGTTTTGTTTGTGAAGAGGCGCGCGCAGTAATTGTTTGGATATCGAAGGTTCCCGCTTGACACGGTTTTATCGCGGAGAAATAAGAGCCACGATTGATCGTTGTGAGTTCACTAATTAGCTAATCAATATTTATAATGAAGCCAATGTTTTAATTAGCTTCATTCAGATTATTTATTATTAACGTAAACCTAAAGTTAAGGAAGTAGCCGTCTGGTTTGCTGTTAAGTTCATTAATTTCATATTATAAACTAGCTTCGCCCGCTTTGTTTCAAACCTAATAAATTATATACTAAAACTTTCCTCTTGAATCACTCTATCTATTAAAAAAACCGCATCAAAATCTATTGCGTAGTTTTAAAGATTTAAGTATACAAAAGGACAGAGAAAGCGCCTTGTTTTATACTATTTATGTAGTGATAATAAAGAATAAGCTAGTCATGGACCACAATTTTTATATACCAGAGGACCAAACATAAAATATATTAAGAAGATTCTGTACGGTTTTCATATTACAAAAGGCTTAAATCAATTCATTTTAATCAATCATCAATTTGAAGTCATCGATTTCTAAATCAAATATATCGTTATTGTGTTAAAATAATGAAATAAGACCAATATTGTTTAAAGACACCAACACTTGCCAAAAACCACCCATTAAATAGGAATAGGAATTTCAATGTAATTACGAAAGAAGAGAAGGAAGCGTAGTATTATATTATCAGTATGTTTACTTTCTGTAACCAAGTACCGCGATAAGCTCTTTATGTTCGTAATTAAGACGTCAGCTTCCCGAAAATTTATTTAATTACACAAATTGTGAAACCTTATCCTTGAAACATACGAGTTCCGTAAATGTTTCTACTGATAAAATGCTACAAAATTCAACGATTCTTTCTGAATTTAAAATTAAATAAACCACGATAAAGATAAGATCAGATAAGAGTACACTGTTGGTTCGAAAGTATTGCTTTTATATTATTTATGCAAATACAAATTATCATTACTTTAACAATATTTTCATACATCGATTATTTTACCGTAAAATCAAAGGTTATTAGTATGAAAATGGAATAATTTTAATAATATTACGACTTTAATAAAGCTACAGCTTCAGTTTGTAATTGTTGATTTAGATCCATCCAAATATAGACGTTATAAATATCCAAGATATTTATATGCTAATGGGGTCAATAATATTCCAAGGCTGGTTTAATCGAGTTTTACCTATTAATATACTTTTATACTTTATCGTTTTCGATTATTTTCTATAGAACTTACATATATAGCACGGAACTTTTTATTTATTTTTATCTACTTTAATTAATGCTATTTATAGATTGTTAATATAAGTAATGTATAGTTGATTTTGTTTTGCCGTGACCACGTTTGCTATAATTGCTTTAAAAGTTCATAAAAATAAAGTCTTTGTCTAATTCCGTGGTTATTTACAAACTTATCATAAATTCATGGATAGCATCTAAATCGAGAATTTGTCATTCATCATAATTGGAAACATTTTAATTAAGTACGATAAAATATTGCCCAGAATATAGAAAATCGTCGAGTGTATTCAAAACTAATTAATCAAGGAGACACTGCGGAAAAATTACATTGTATTTCCAACGTTTATCGGCTCAAAGTAACAATTAAAACAAATTAACTGCGTTGATGAATACTTTTTACTTGGAAGCGAGGTGTATAAGCATGGACTACGTGTAAGGTCGTTTTTATGAATATTTAATTAAGTGTAATACTGATTTCTGTGAATTAGCACTACGTAAGCGATACCGCGTTTTATAATTAATGCTATTAAGTTATTATTTTACATCCGGAACTCTGTGAACAGTGTTAATTTCTTTTATTGTTAGAACCTAATTTTTAATGATGAATTTAATAAGTATAAATAAATCTGTGGATAAATTAGTGTACCATATTACTGTGTATTAATGTGATTACAAAGAACAACATAAGCACGAATAAATAATACAAACGTGAAACTCCGCACTGGATTTATCCAATTAGTTACAATATTACATAAATATTACTCACACTCAAAATTATGGTAATGAAAGGCAAAGTTCCCACACACTATCTACCTGAACAGCTAATGTGTTGTGACATTTTCATAATAATTATAGTTGAGCTAAACTGACTTTGACATTTCAATGTAGTATTTATATGTATATTGTGCCTATAGTAGACTATCTTTAGCCGTGTTTACCCATTGTTCGGCATCTGTTAAGTATTAATCGATCACTTATAGCACGCATAGTGAAGCCTTTTGTCAATAGAAAGGCTCGAGCGGGGCGCTTAAGCGGCTACGTGCGTGACTGCGTTCCGTCCGGCCGAGCTTCAGCCGTGACAGATCCGATCGTGCGGGGTCGCCACTCCCTGCCCATCCTACCTCACTCCGACCGTCAATAAACGTCAATGCAGGCTATTTCGGACCGTTCCGATTCAAAATTTAAACGGTCTATAAGTGTTCCTTGTGAGGATATTCCAGTTACATAGTTTCATGTGAATGTGTGAGGGTGTGAATGAGAGGGCCAGGGCTGAAGGGCGGGAGCGGTATCGACTCGCGCGCCGCGCCTGCGCCGAGTACCTCACCTGTTGCCGTGAGGCCATGGAAAGATACTCTAAATTAAAGTAGACACCTGACACCGAAATAAAAGCATAGTTTGCGTCTCAAGAAACGACGCCATTCTTTATACGATATAACGTCTGCATAAGTAACTAATATAGCGAGCGAGTGCTAACATAACGGAGTTACGGCCGTCGAAACGTATTAATCGAGTTGTTCGATTGAATATCTCATTTCGCGAATTCCGATACCAATATTTTCGGTCTGAGAATTTTTCGTAATGTGCGGAAAGGAGTTCTAATAAAAATGCCGTCTATTTTTGGCGCAAAATGAAATGAAGATGGAGTAAAGAAAGAGCGAAGCAATTAGATTTAATACGGATAATAATATAATATATGTACATTGAAGTTGTTTTTTTAAGTCGGTTCACGGTTGTCAGTTTGTGAGCGAATGGTGTGTAGCAAAGTTTTTATTGTGCTACGTATATTATGAATGTCACGACGTAATTTATTAAACGGGCCTATACGTATTAGAGCTAATGGATTGAAAAAAGTTGTGGTAGAGTTAATGTAGTTATTGGGCGGTATAGTTGGGTTGCGTGGGTGTTTACAGCTTCTCTGTAGAGCCGCAGGGTTGTAGCTTGCTTACCATCATGTTCCGGGAAAAGGTTAACTCTATTTTACTAGTATAGTTCTCTGCGATCAGTAATGGCCACAGAAACAGTTACTTTCAGGTTGTTTTATATTTTATATAGATAATAAATGTTTTTCGGTATTTGTTGTGTTCGGTATTTGTTTCTTAGTTATATTTTACTTCGAGTATTATATTGATAATAGATTTTAAAGAAAGTACTTCCGTCACAACTTTGTTGCTATTAAAATATATTTTCAAGAGATAAACCTTACTACTCTATTTTCTTTTTAAAGGTTCCATAGCGATTTAATTACTTAATTCTATTTATTGTATGTCAGATAAAACAATCATACGAGTACGGGTAAACGCACGATTGTTTATATTAAGACGGAGTGGAGGAGTTTCTAGAATTTCAGACGTAGATATATTAATAAGTGTTCAAAAATATGAATGTTATTAACATGAATTATGTAACAAGCGAACGGAATTTCACATGAACCACATTTCGGGTAAATTAGGCAGATTCATGAATATAATAATTCTTTCTAGGTAGTACTCCATATATTCGAATATGACAAGTTATAATAAATGTAATTTAAGCGTCTCTTTCATTACCATAAAGTTTAGAGTTCAAATTATAGTGTTGATTATATTCCATCCTACGCACACTAACTGAATTAGAGCCTGACCTTTCAAAATATGCATTTTAGGTTAAGCTAGACAATCCGATGTCAGTCGTTAGAGGTGAGAGTAGAACAAGCTTCTCTCTAATATGTAAAACCGAGGCTCTAACGTTAATTATCATTGGATAATTGTGGCGTGATCCATTACGCAAAGCCTACAGAGAGGGAGATACATTTATCTAGTCTGCGGGTTGATAATTGTAAGCTTTTCAGCCCCCCTAGTCAAGTGGCTTTCTGTTAGCGTAGCGTTCAATAGAATAGACTACGAATGTATGAGATTGACGTAGGCTGTAGATAAACGTATCTACCGGTTACGTCAATCTCATACATTCGTAGTCTATTCTATTGAACGCTACGCTAACAGAAAGCCACTTGACTAGGGGGGCTGTACTTTGATCGCGATAGCAGTTTATTTTAAAACCTTTGTGTTTTTTACTCGTTTTTGGTTGGTGTTTTTTGCAGGGTAGATTCGATCGATACATTACAATCTCGTTAATTGCGTTCGTTGTTTATGTTTCGTTTTATACATCAATAACATGAGATGAATAAAACTTTTAATAAATTTTATTAAAACCTCGATCTTCTTTACAAACATAAATTACAAATCCTCGTTACAGTTACAAGAATGATAGCTCGCTAAACACCTAACAAGTTGAAAGTTATCCTGCCCCCAGCTAATTAGAAACAGTGATATGTCAAAGGTTTATAAGGAAGTCATTTGTCCATTAGAACGAGCAACAGGTGCGCCTGCTCTGGCGACCGCAAGCACGTCTCTATACCACAATCCACATTGTTTAGAAAGCTGTAATATTATTAGCACGTTTTATATGCAGTCGGAATTGTTTTCATACACATTGTGTTAAGACCAGCTGTATTCTGATGAAATTATTTCCTTATATTCGTTTGGTTTATAAATATAACTTGTCGAGTACACAAATGCCTCAGGCTTTTATAGATATGAAATGAAATGAAAATAATAAAGATATGTATATGTTGTGCTAGCGTAAGCTCGTTTTGTGTCTATAAATTACTGTTTAAACAATATGCGGTAAATAGATTAGTTTATTATTAGTATATTATATGTAGAAATAACCGGGATGAATGGTAAATAAACAAATTACTTATTCGTTGAATTTTACACGATGAAAAAAAATTAGTACCGAGAAAAAAAGTGGAAAATTTCACTATTCTGGGTAACATAATTTTAATCATAATAGTTAAAATGAAAGTCTTATTTATTTTTTTTAGCGTAGAAGTGTCGTTTTTGACAAATAAAATGATAATCATTAATTTATTCGGCAGAATCCGACATCAAGGGAATTTTTATTTGAAAATATATTTCCTCAACAATAAATCTTGAAAAAGTTAGAGCAAGCGAAAAATATGAAATCAGAAGGCTTTACAAAGTACAGATGTTCGAAGCTGATAAATCAAAGGGGGTTTGATAATAAACAACGCTTTCTTTATGGTGTTCCTTTCAATTTATTCATTTAGGTAATGGAAATTGAATGAGAAGGCTTTCCCGGGATAATATAACAGTAAGTGGATTCGAAAGACAATGACGTCTTAATCCCTTGTCACGTATTGTTTTAAATTGGAGTTTAATTGACACAAATTCAGCTAAGCTAGGACGATTCCTTTGCATAAAATCTGTGTGAAATAGAGTGTGCTAATTACGTACATTCCTATTAAATACAAGAACAGTATTTGTAAAGGATTTTTTTTGATGTTACATATCTGCAATCAGTCAGAAAAACTATAAGCAGGTCGGTTGAAATGTGTGGACGATTGGGCGAAGCTGGCCAGTGCCTTAGTTCGTCTTAATTAGGGAGCACATCAGCTCTCTTCAGTCTTTGTATAGCTTTAGGCTTTGTATTTCTAAAGGATGAATAAATAATTACAAGAAACGATCCGTAAGATACAAAACACTATTAATAAATTAATATCAATATGTTGAGTATGCAAATGTGAGCCAATTCGCTGAGATAATCCCTGTAAAATATTGCTCGACTTTACTATAATTTACATCTATGAATATGTAATATAATCTGCTAAACTACTATAAGCCCATACGTCTTATATAACTTTGATTTATAATTCATCATGAAATATAATGTATAATATTTATAGCTGAACTTTCAACAGATTTTCAGATCACTTACAACAATCAAAGACAGTGTTTTTGGCGAATAAAAGAAAATGCCTATAAGCTCTTTGAAAAGTTGTAATAGGCTTAATAATGTTTGTAAATATAGCATTTTCAATAAACCGCTCCAATTAGCAAAAAAACATCGCTTTTCGACGACGACAATATATTTTTATTTTCCTTTAACAAAAAAATCCTTATGTTTTATTCCCATTATAAAATATAATAAAAACAAGGGAAGTTGTGAGCCATTTTTATTTTCTAAAATATTAATTTGAAGATTTGAGTAAATTTTATACGTAAATTATGTACTAAAATTGTGAGAACAAGCACAGAGAGGTAATAATTAATTATTTAATGTGGGGACGCAGTGTCCGCCCAACTAAAGTGTGTCAAAGCTCTCAACAGAGATGCTATCTAACTACAATAGCGATTAATGATGTCGGTCGTTTAGAAGTCTCTCATTTGTTCAAATGTACATATTACAATCGCTTTGTTCTAAGCAATTAAGTTGATATTTGTTAGCAGTTTTTGTTGAGATATATATTGCGTCTTTAATTGTTGGTGAAAATTATTTTTTAAATCTTAGAAGTAATTATTATTTTTTTTATAAAATCACTACTTTATTCATATTTTACCTACCTCAGTCGGTATAAAAGAAGTCGCGACGAAATAACTCAGATTTAAAACATTTCATATAAAAGTGATTGTTAAGAAAATTAGATTCACAATACATGTTTTGCAATTATCGTAAAATATAGTTATTTGATAGATAAATAAAATATGTATACTTCAAAAGTATATTCTAAAATCGTATAAAAATCTTATTGAAGTTATTTCGTATCATATTACAAACGATTAAAGATGTTTCATATTTTGCTTGTTGCAGACAATATGGGGTCGTCGGCCTGTCTGAAGCACACCTGAGCCTCTTGATTCCATTATTTCAGTATAAAAGTATTCTAGAAACTTATTTGTGTTTATTTAACTTTATGAAATGTATCTTAAGTGTTATATGATAGTTTATATCTTAAGTTTCAGTTAACATTTAATGAACAGAAACAATTTAGAACATTGTATTAGTTTTATCAAAGAGTAATTCAAAGTTAATATATGCCAATTGCCATAACGTTTTAATCAAATTGATTAGATCAACACTACACCAAACGACACATGCAGACGATTCATCACATTCAACTGTAGCACCGAAAATAGCATATTGAAAGATCGAAACTAATCGAAACACGTCAAAATTATAAATGAACCCTGATGCTAGTTCCATCACAAACGCGCGGGATTATCTATCGTAGGAGGCACATGACAGGGGACTGCATTGTGCCCGGCTTATAGTGTTATAACTGAGCCCATCTTTGAGAGACGACACACGTAGCGTGCGTGAGCCTTGTACTGATCATAGTAATATACTATCTTAATATGGTTCGTGACGTGATGTTTCTTTGATGAAGTGTTTAATGCAGATGAAGTTGTTAGTGTAGCAAGTAAATAGTCAACTCATTTGTAAAATAGACCAATTTAACAAGTTTAACAAGTAGAAAAAAAATGATGTGATTTCGACGACGACGACGAAGTCCGTCCTTTGATTTTCTTTGTAATAACATTGATGAATTTTTATTCCATAAAAATGGTAAGGTGTTGAAATAAGGACGAGGTTACATAAGAATAAATCTGAATAAGTAGAAGATACGCTGATAGAGCCTTAATGACGTAAGCGTTACGTAAATCTTGTAACCGAAATTAATGCAGGCATTATCAAGGGAGTGCTAAATTATTCGAGTCTTGTGTACATTATTACATACAAGTACTATGTATTAGTTAACGAAGGGTACTCGAGGTTAAATTGGATCACCAATAGACTACAAGCCCGCATATGAAAAAAATATGGGTCAAATGAACCACCAGGGGTCATATCTAGAACGAAAGAAGAGCAAAAAATAATAAGATTCATCACTATGCCGTCACTTGTAAGCTGTCCAACTGAGTGCAGATGAGAATTGAAAAGTACAGGTAGACTCGGTAAATTTTGGTCATATATTTTTGTACGGCATTCTTAACCATCGATAGATCCATTAAAAATAATAAGAAACCGCTCAGTGCCGTACAAAAATGTTGGTCCACCAAGTCGGAATTTTAATTTAATTTCCGAGAGTTACCGGGGGTAAATTTGGTCATTTGACCATGTACGGCATCTGTGTCATACTATTGCTATACTGCTTTTAATCCATTATTCCGCAACGCCGTACAAAAATCATGGGGACAAGGGGAAAAAATCGAGAGTTGCAATCCCCTCTCTTTCCCCACTCCAGGGGGTCATTTGACTAAGTACGGCTTCGGTTCCAAAACATTATCTAGCACTCAAAAGTACTATTAAAAGCAATGCCGTCAAAAAATAATTGTTCTTTTAAATGTATACCAATAATCATCTTAATTTCATCGAATTCTTGATATAAAGAGCTGTAAGGTCATTTGACCCTGTACGGGAACTTTTTTTTTAACATGATATTGTAAAATTCAATTGTTGTATAGTATTGCCGTTCAAAAGAAACCGTTCTAAAAAAAGTTATAGAGAAATGCAAAACCAGAAATTTTGTTAAAGTTTAAACATCGTAGATTAATGAAATATAATAGTTTTCTACACTTTATTCGTTGTTTTAAATAGTATTAACATAGATAAATTAGGAAAAAACGATGCCGTACATTTTTGTGCAGACCACATCTTTTAGGCTGATGAAAGCGACGAAAGCTACAATTTTAAGGGTGCTTTATGGCCATTTGATACAGTACGGCATTAACATATTTTTACCCAACTACGGCAAAGCAAAAGGAGGGTTATGGTTTTGACAGGTCATGTATGTATGTTCATCTATTCCCTCGTTAACTTCTAAACTACTTATTACTTACTAGAGAGAGAGAGAGAGAGAGAGAAGATAAATATGCCGTGTTTGGTATCATTTGAAAGCGCTTTACTTGTACATTTTGAATATGTATATAATACTAGCATTTGCTTGTGACTTTACCTGTATTCATGGGCTGATTGCATATAATTCACATCTTTTCGTTCATAGCTTTTTTATTAGTTCATCGATTTAACGGAGTCCATTCCACTTGACTCCGACTTTCCAAGGTGATAATTAACCACCTCGAGCTACTTAATATTAATGTATATTTATATTTTATTATCAAAATATAAAGCAAACATTTCGTTATATGGATTTTTTCTTTTTCAGATTTTTCCCCTTTGAACCAACGAAAATGTACGGCACATGAAAAAATATTATCTATGCATAAAATACTTTAAAAATAAATTTATTTCGTGTTGTGTCAAATGACCCCCTGGAGTGGGGAAAGAGAGGGGATTACAACTCTCGATTTTTTCCCCTTGTCCCCATGATTTTTGTACGGCGTTGCGGAATAATGGATTAAAAGCAGTATAGCAATAGTATGACACAGATGCCGTACATGGTCAAATGACCAAATTTACCCCCGGTAACTCTCGGAAATTAAATTAAAATTCCGACTTGGTGGACCAACATTTCTGTACGGCACTGAGCGGTTTCTTATTATTTTTAATGGATCTATCGATGGTTAAGAATGCCGTACAAAAATATATGACCAAAATTTACCGAGTCTACCTGTACTTTTCAATTCTCATCTGCACTCAGTTGGACAGCTTACAAGTGACGGCATAGTGATGAATCTTATTATTTTTTGCTCTTCTTTCCTACTAGATATGTCCCGTGGTGGTTCATTTGACCCATATTTTTTTCATATGTGGGCTTGTAGTCTACAAGAAAAACATGGATTCAGTATAATCAAAAACGCTAATGTTTTTGTATATCTTGAAAGGGGTATTCAGGGCGTTAATTTTATGTAACTTTATAATGATATATGAAGATTCTGAATGTTAAACAGGCATCGCTGGGAATATGTTTGGGTTTGAATTTAAATAATAAGTTTTATTGAGGGAATTAGGTTAATAAAATGTTAAAAACGTGACTGTTTGAAATTAGAATCGTATACGATGAATTGGATTGTTTATATCATACAAAATCAACCTTTATATAGACAAGATACATAATAAATTTTTCTTTATTTATTTTCAATGCGATACGAGTAAATTTTTTCATAAATATTTATTCCATATTATAAATCTAAAAATGAATATTCGTTTACGTGAAGTGTTTACATGTTAACCTATTTAGGTGCCCTATTTTCACCTTATGCTTGAACTAATTTTTTCAAAATCAAATGCTGTTAAATAACATGATAAAGCTGAAAATAGTAGGTAAAAAAACTTATTTGATGACTTACGTATACGTAACACAATACTATTTTATGTATTACTAGCGGCCCGCCCCGGCTTCGTCCGTGGTACATATGAAAAATAGATGTTGGCCGATTCTCAGACTTACCCGATATGCACGGAAAATTTCATGAGAATCGGTCCACCCGTTTCGGAGGAGTATGCAGACTAACATTGTGACACGAGAATTTTATATATAAGATTTTATAGCATACCTATATTTATTTGCTACAAAAAAAGTACATTTATCGTTGTTAACATCACTTTTTATTTAAATTATATCTTTTAATTTGTTTGTAATCATATATTGTAACTCTACTCAAATGAATACACAAATTTACTCATACTTTAAAAATAAACTCAATAGCTACAGTCGAGTACTAAAAGTATGAAATAGTAAATCTTCCCCCGCTTATAGCTTGGAAACTTTAAAAGCACTGCTAGTATGCAATGTGTCCCTTGACAATTACTTAGGAATTTACGAATAACACCTACACGGTGTTCACATTATCATTGTTATGAGTAGTTTACATGAATGAGTATAGTTTTAAATTTGATTTGCTATTACCTTTTTATATTTTATCTGGAGAGGGTATTCCATAGTGGATGTAGTTTGCATGCTTTTTCTTACATTCTACAGTCATTCAGTCATTATTATTCAAATTATTAAAAAGATTGAAAGTATAAAAAAATTGAATATTCAATAATGTTCAATAACATTTTTAGCCGATGGTGAGCGAATCGCCTATTTAGCTTCTATTACGACGACAAAATTATGACATACATTTTTAGTGACAAGAAATAAATAGAATTCTATAAATGTTATGATTTAATTGTATTATCTTTAAGGTATTTAAAGTATCGTTAACAGGCTTGTTTCATGTTAACAATGAACAGTAACGAAAAACGGAAGAGTCAAATTCATCATTGTCAGAATAATCAGCGAATAGGCCGTGCTTTATGCAAATTTTTGTCGGTATGTTTCGAGATTTACGCTTAATAACAAGCTGGGGAAGTGTTGAAACATTCATAAACTAATTTTAACCTATTGTAACATATTCACGTGTCAAATGGAACTAATTAATTTGTTTAATTCAACAAAGGGAACTGTATAAATAACTTTGTACAAATAGATCTCTAGAGCTCTCTAGAGGTTGTTATTTCGTGAAGAAAATTTTATTCATAATATATTTAATTGTGTAAGGAACGCACGCCTTACCTTTTTTTTAATTCAAATTGTATAAAACTATGATATAAACATAATTTACAGAAGTACTTACCTATTTATTTTGTGTCGGTATGAGCTAATGCATGATAACTAATTTTAGCCAAAATAGACGAGTAATTGAAACAGGGCCTTATTTGTCTATTTCGAGGTAAACTTCATATTTATATAACGTTAATGAACTCAACCAAAATTCAGTTTAGTTTGCGTTATAAAGTCAAAGGCTTAATGATGTTTATGTTGTCCCGTTCTGCAAATGAATGAAACAAGTATGTAAATGAGACCGTGATATTTACAACTTGTGAAAAATTATATCAAAGTAAGCTACTACAGTAGTTATCCGTGTGCCTTAGTTAATAAATGAAATAAAACGTTAATATTACTATACGAATGCTATCCCACAAATTAAACTTATTTCATAAAGCCGAAAAACGCATAAGAAATTATAGTACACATTACGTCTGTGACCTAACTCCGGGCATACTTAACTATAGCTTTTATGTTGAACCTTGTTCATTGTTGTAGCGAAAAATAAAAGCTAAATAAATGCAAGGCTATAAAGATCCTTAATGCTAATGCAAAAAGAGTAATATGCGTTCCATAAAATAGCTTTTAAACAACATTGTTCACTACGTTATCAATTTCTCGGATGTAAAAATGTACATAAAGTTCTACGAAACATAATCAAAGTGTTCGCTACCAAGTTGCAAGTTAGCCGTAAATCAAATATTTGTTAGAGACATTCCAAAAGATTCTCTAGATATACAATCAGCTTTAGCTGTATTTACTTTATTTAAAAAGTTAGTTAGACTTATTATGTAAGTTAATTAATGTACCCTTTCGAAAAGTTCATTCCAATTTTTTGATCAAGAAAAACTTTTAATTTTCTAGACATTGTAATTAAATAGTAAATGTAATGTTCAAATAACGAAAATAAAAGTTTATTGCACCCACTAAGTGTATTAACACAGTATTACTTGTATACGTAGTATATTATTATTAGTCTGTGGTATTACCATATTTCCTAGGAAAATAATATTGTAATACTGTGGTATTAATATGTATTCCAAAATAATTATTTAAAATCAGTCTGGGACTCTTCATTCTTTCTTTCGCATATTGAAAACATATTTTTCTTGTATCAATATTTATTACGACTAATTCATACTTTTTTTTGGTGTTAAATAATTAAATCAGGAAAATGAAAATATCCAAGAAAAGGTGTTTCGACATAAAACGGATGGTTTTCTATTTTTAAATTCAGCGATATACAAAAATTGTAATCCATTTCGGTCCCAAAGGAAGTAATGAAGGTCACGACAAGAAAGAAACCTTTAGGGAAAAGCAAATATAGGACTAGAATAAACTGACGAAAAGTTTATTAGATTTGCCGTAACATTTTACTGATTTTAAATCTGATATTATTTCCTCGAGTGGTCTGCAGTATCACAGAAAGTGGTCTAGTGCCGTCAATGAACTGAGGTTTATTTATAAATATTATATTAGCTACCTTTTATTTAAAAACGAAACCAGCTAGACAAGAACTATCTGTTTAGTCCACCGGGAGTACAATTATCTAAATTTAATATAAAGGAAAACCAGGAAAAGTATAGAAATATTTAAAAACATTTTTAATTTTTATTTTCTACAAAAATACTTGTATGCAAAATGTTGCAACACTGCTTTTATTTAGAAAGTGACGTGACACTCGCCACTAATAAAAAAATAAAACATCATTCCACGAAAAAACTCGTTCTATTTTTGAAATTCGTGATTCGTGAATCTAAACTAGATTAGCGTTTTTAACGTTTTTGCATCAAACAATTTTCGACTCAGTGTAGAATTACTAATTAAATATTTTAAAACGGAAAAAGTTAACTTTTGTATAATATTTTGTTCAGTGCACAGATATGAAACTCAAAATGTTAAAGGGTCCAAATTGAATAGCTTTAAAGAACTAACTCGTTACATTCAAATGTTGGCGAAATATTATTGTCACGTCACGAAAGATGATTTAAATTTCAGCCGCCGGCCAATGGGAAAGACGTGAGTAAATTTTGATTAACCGATGAATAGAAGATTGGTTAGGTTAACTGGTATCCATTATACGACGCAGACCTCGTGAATCCATAATGCGTCTATATCAGACGATTGACTAGTTAATCTATTTTAACGATGAAATTATAAACTTGTATATATATATATACGGATATTATGTAGGGGACTCTCCATTGAAACGAAACTTGATGTTATATAACATAGAGTTTGGGGACAAAATCTTATTATTCAAGTCCCAGAGATTGAAAGCAATATTGTTATAAGTTATTTAGCCAACTGTTTCCTAAGAGGTACCTACACAATGTTTTCAGTTTGTCTACCCTCAATTTTACCCATAGTAATTTATTGTTTTTCGCATACTTAAATCGCTGATAGAAAATAGCTCATTGAATGATGTACCTATTCAAAGCTGGCTTACGGTATTTTTGTGGAAACTTAAAAAAAATAGCTTAGAAGCAAGACTGACCTATTTGAGGAACATCATACGGTCGGCCAGAGCGCGCGGCGCGCAACATCATCTGGCTGGCCAGCTCGCCGGGCAGCCGCGGCGCGCGCTTGTTGGTGCGCGCGCGGCGCCGCTCCTTGTGCAGCTGCGGCGGCGGGTACTCGCGCTGCGGCTCCGGAGCCGTCGCGTCCGACTCGAACAGCTCGTGCAGCGGCCGGGAGCGTATCTGCAGCTCGCGGCCGGCGCGCCATTCCGCGGGGTAGCGGCGAGGTGTCGGGTCTGCGGCCGAGCGCAGCGCCAGCGCCGCGATCACGGTGGTGACGCACACCCGCATGTTCACCGCCGCCCGCGCCCTGCGCATCCCTGTACTAAGTGCACGGCCCTGCGCGCTCACTCCCCGGGCGCTTGCCCGACCGCATTATTTGATCTTGACCACCAGGGTGAAAGGGTTGCGCGGCTTCTCGTCGGCTATGCTATGCTCTGATCTTGGGGATACTTTAGTGTTACCTGCAACAAAGAGCAAAATATTTTAATGTATCTTTTATATGTGTAATCTGTAGGTATTGAAAAAAATATAAAGGTTAAGTACCTTTATATTTTTTTCAAGTTCGATTTAGCTTCATTGAGTTTTGCCCAAAGGCATTTCGTGGAATCGGCCTCCGGATCGTTTAAAAGCTACCTATTGTTTTAAAAAATATCGTTTACTTCATTCCTTTGAAGAAATTATGCGTTCATTTTCTTTTATTTTCAGTTTTCTTTTGAGGCTGTATCTACATTGTTTTGACGTGACCACTAATTGATATCAAGCATCAAGTCTCGTATAAACCTCATGTTTGTTCTAAAATTTGGCTAATTCTGGCGTATGTTGTGTTAAACAGTGTTGTATTGTGGAGCTAGACTAATGAGGTACAGAGTTGTGTTAAAAATAACTTCAGCGTTAACAACGGAGAAGAAACTAAAAAATATCACGAGCGAAGTTTGTTTGCAAACGACACACTGACAGCAATTTGACAGGTGACTGATGTTACAGATTATAGAAAGAGAAATGTGTTTGGGCAAAGGCTTAACCTTTATTGTGCCATTACTGACGTCCCGTTAATTAAAGTGTTATAAATCTAAGAAATGTAATAAGATAACATTAAAAGTAATAAAATCATACAGGTAAGATTTCATTTTATCATAAATATAATTAAAGTGATTTACTAAGATTTAATTTGTGGAAGGTAATAAATTGTTACCAGCAGCAAATTCAATTAAAAAACTAACTGAATCCTTGGTTTGCGGATAGAATTAATATGTATCAACTTATATCGAAACTTAAAGGACAGTGAAATATTTAGAAGGTCGACATCTTCAAAGGCCATTCACACTATTCACGGGATTCTATGTCAAAGGTCCTACAAAGTGATGCCTGCGCGTGATATAAAAATAGTATTAAATTATATTGAAATTTGAAACGAAGAGTAGTGTGAAATATTCAGAAGGTTGAGTTTTTCAAGGGCCATTCACGTTTCATTTCATCGCAAAGGTTATAGCAAGTCTAGCTTGATAAAAGTCGGGTGTACGTACTGTATGGATAGCAAATTGCTGTGGCAGTAATTGATAGGTAGCTCCACTGACAATTTATTGAACTCGCTTTTCCTTTGAGAAATCGGTTCACTGACATAATTTGAACGTGAATGGACAGTATTAAAGGAACCTTGAATTTTCTCGAAGGAAAAATTAAATTTGGATTAAACAAAATTGTACAGGTATTTGTGTTCGGTTTTATATGAGAAATGACAGATAATAATATGAATCTGTATTAGTAACATTACCTTGAGATATCAATGATTTCTAACGACCTAAAGAGCGATTTATTCGTAAGTTTTTATTCTGATCTTTCATATCATGTAAGTGTTTTATCAAGCTTACACAATCGTGTATATTAAAAAAATTCAATTCGTTTTTTTATGCAATTTCAAAAGGAAAACAGAATGTGACAAGGTGTGCATATTCTCTTTTGTTATTAGTCCATTTCATTGTCGGTTACACGCGACAACGACACTAATATGAAAGCTCACGTATAACAAAAAGTAAAACATTCGTAGGAAAATAAAACGTATATTAACGTCAATCTGTTTATAGCGAAACCTGTGCGCTATTGCTATTATGAGAAGCAATAAAACTCCACTTTAAAAAGTTATTTTTATGATAAGCTAAAATAAGACACTGTGGAACTTATTGTTTTATAAGCAGTTCTTTAATGGTAATGATTTATTTACGTGAGACAAACAATCTTCTATTTTTGGAAACAAACATGGTCGTCAAATTTCGCAATTTGTTAGTACGCACGCGAACCAGTCTTATACTTACTGAAGGTACTAGTTCCTAATATGTGCCTAACAGTAGAAGAGAATCGCAAAATCCATGCATATTTTTTCAAGAGCCTTTGGATCGAGATATTTTCTCAATTTTTAAATATACACACTTAAGATAGTAAGAAAACTATTTTTTATACTTAAATTTCATTTGTAGATATGGAGGATCTACTTTTACGTCAAAGAAAAAACCTGAAAGTAGCAGGAAATTAGTTTTCAAACAGTTCTCTGAAGTCATAAGGAAAAACCTCAGAAACACCTCAATATCTTAACTACTCTTAACACAACTAACCATTCCTAGAGATGTGTGTTTTATGGCTCATGCCATATTTTGTGCACGGAGTCGTCGAAGTGGATGCTTATGCTAGCGTTGTATAAGATTAAGATAACCTAGCTCGTTATCCCGACCTCGATTCTATTGTATATGCGAGACGATGAATGTGTGAGTATTTGTCAATACAACGTAAAACACGTGTTCACTTTAGGTACCTATATAATTTGAGGTATGATTTGCAGTTCATATATGATAAATTATTCTTGCGGTATGAAAAAACGAAGCTAGGACGTCGAATTTAATGTCATCCATATCCTTTCGCTTTTATATACCTCGGAGAATAGCAGTTTTATGTTCTCAAAACCTTTTTTCATATTAACCGGAGCTGAGGTTGTCTTGAGAAGCTTTTTAATTTTTACCTGAAAGTACTAATGGTGAATTTGAACACATAGTGCGTCATTACCTACTGACGTAAATGTATGTAAGGTGGAACGAGTAATAATTGCTTACTTGTTTTGGAAAATGACCTCTATTGTGGTAAGATAAAATACATTATATGTTTACGGTCGACCTCAATGCAGTACTAAAAATCTCGGACCTCCGTAAGTTTGTTAATAAATCTAGCTAAAAGTAGATCTCTGCGTGCACTAACATTTAACATTTGACGTGTATTGAGAATTATTTCTATCCAGTGGACGATTCCGTTGACTTCACTGATAATGTGGAAACTTTCACAATAAAATCAAATTAGCTGCTCTAAGTACGCACGTTCACAACTTCTCTTTAACTTTTACGAAGTTTGTTCTTTATTATTTTTCTTGCTTAAATTATTACGTAAGATGTAGGAACCTCGTAATCCTATTTTGGGATGTGTGTTTTATCCGTTATGTTTTTTCAAGAGTCACCCACAAAATATTTTTTTAAGCTCTACCAAGGAACATTATAATCATATCTCAATTCTTAATTTAACGTTTATAGATGATTTCAACAAGAATCACAGTGCAAAATGTTAATTTTGAGGGTTTTCATAAGAATTGATCAAATAAACATAATACCTATTAGATGTTCTAAAAAATAGTAACGCAAAACTTATAATTCAGATATAAAAATATCGACTCATAGATGGTGTTCAAATATAAAATAAGAAATGATGTTTGTACAAGGTGATTACAATAACCGTTAGTTGAGTATAAAGTATGAATATTGGAGCAATATCGAGAAACACTTTTTCTTGCTTCTCGTATTTTCTATGAGTAATTGAAAATATACTGGTAACTGAATTAAATCATACTTTTTAAATATCAGAATTAATTCGATAAGACAAAATGAAATAGAAGATAAAACTAAATGTACCGGATACCCACCACAATATTATAACAAGATGGTTTATAAATAAATGTAAT
This sequence comes from Colias eurytheme, assembly GCF_061535395.1. Taxonomy (NCBI): domain Eukaryota; kingdom Metazoa; phylum Arthropoda; class Insecta; order Lepidoptera; family Pieridae; genus Colias; species Colias eurytheme. The sequence continues at coordinate 9,855,302 of NC_142993.1, read as the reverse complement.
AATCGATATTACATTAATTATGTATTCCCGTATTCCTATACAAATATGTATCGATTTCAGTCGAGTCATTTGTTTATCTTTTTGTGTACCCACGCAATGAATTGAGATTTTGGACCACGATGTAAATTGTACAGGTTCATTTGGTTAAAACGTCTATCCATCAGCTTTTATTACCATTTCTGAGAAGACGAATGATTCGTCAGTTTTCATTGCTCTATCTATTGGAGTATAAATCATGAGTCTTAATTACAGGCATTTACTTAGAGGTTGTAATTACGGCAATCCTGTTACTTTTTCTGGTTAATTCAGTTATGCTTTAATTTGATGTATCGGGGAGAGTTCAAGGCTGTATTTTTATATGAGCTTTCATGAAATGATAAAGCGCTCGTAAATTGCTAATTTAAATATGCTGATTAAAGGTTGTGGTAATTATATTCACTTATTTGTTTTTAAAATACCGTATATAAAGTAATACATAATACCTAGTGCACAAGTGTTGTGAAACGTCACAAAATATTTCGTGTGCAATGCGGATTGCCGCACTTAAGCTAGTTAAAGTTTATTCGACATACGATCGATACAGATTCTTGAAGTCGTTGCTATAAACCACTAAAAGTATTTCTATAAGTAAGACTTTGATATACTTGGTGTGGCTATAAAGTAGGTAATATAGGTGACTGAACCCGGCATTAAGTTCCATCGATCATATAAATAGAGTCTTAAAAATATATTTACTTAAAATAAAGAGCCAAAACCTGTGGCGTGCTATCGTCGCCTTATTTATAGCCGGGCGAGCGGTGGGCCGTTGACGTCATCGCAGTTGAGTCGAGGCGCGGGGAGGCCGCGCGGAGGGCGGCGGGCGCGCCCTCTACGCACTTGCAAATTCGCACCTCCATGAATGAAAGAATCGAATTATCCCCTGAGACTGAATGTACGCGACTAGATCACTGATTAAGCCTTTACATGCTGAATACGTTGAGACTCCATGGGGTTACGTAATTGTTAAGGAAGTCGGGTTTATTCTTGGCTATTTGGAGCGTGTTTATTTACTCTTAAGCTTGATAAAACCATTGATGTAATTGATATAGGAATATTTTTGTTACTTATATTCATAAAATTGAACTTAATTAAATAAGTCGAATATTCTCCGCTAAATGATGCTTAAATATTTCAATCGTTTTGACACATAACTAGGTATTTTGTGTTTAAAGGAATTTTTCTATAAGCATGCTTCTGCAGTACTTTACCGTAACAATTATTTAATTCTGTGAATTTTTCACTTTGTTCAAGTATATACTGACCGGTTGGCTTGGTTGGTAGTGGCCCTGCCTTCCAAGTCAGAGGTCGTGGGTTCGATTCCCACCCGGGGCAAATATTTGTGTGATGAACGTAGATGTTTGCTCTGTGTCTGGGTGTTAATTATCTATATATAAGTATTTATTTAAAATTATATATGTATGTTTATCAGCCATCTGGTTTCCATAACACAAGCGAAAGCTTAGTATGGGATCAGATCGTGCGGTGTGTGAAAATTGTCCTGAAATATTTATTTATTTATTTATTTATACTTATTCACCGTGGAGCTATTTATAAAATTAGAATAATCATCGTATGTTTCACAATACCTATACTTTAGTCATTAAAATTAGATTAAGGCTGTACGATTCGATATCTACTGTTATTTTCTATCGTACTTACTGTCGATACTCATTCTTTATGGTTAAAGGTTAGATTTGGTTAAATGATAGGGAAGACAAGCCCATTTTCATGTTAAGCGTCGATCATATTATTTATTTACTGAATTATAATTTCATTTATCAGTAGCTCTCACAATTTTGAGAGAAACATATAAAATGTATACTTTTAGAAGTAATTAGTGTTTGTAAACATAATATTTCATCAATTTAAAAAAATGCGCAATTTATACAAGTTGATTGGATAGTATAAGAAAAAATAATATACTCCTCGCATCTATTGTGTTATAAAAAATTTACGCATGAGCCGAAAAAATGATTTGAGAACACATCGCATTCTGCCTAAACTAATCGTTTTAATTGATACAAAACAAGTAATAAATTGGAAAAATAAGGAGAATATGTTGTGAAGACTTAGAACTAAAATAACAATTTTTGTTTTTATTAAGAATAGATCTAAATAATTGTTATAACGCACGTAACGCACATTCAACAAACAAAAACAGTAAAAATACGTCACTCTTTTCACGTAAACAAGTGACGTATGTGAATGAAATAATCGAAAACAAATTGTTTTCGATTCTCGACGTTTTTATAAAAACAAAAGAAAAATATGTTCATAGCTGTATTGACGTCTCACTGCCAAGACTATCTCCAACGAGTTGTATTGTATTCCAAAACATGAATTGCAGCATTAAAATCATTGTAGGTACAATAGGTAGAACGTACATATTAATATAATAATTGCATCTTGCAATACTAAATGGGCAATAAGAAAAATTGTAAAATCTTTTGCGTATTGTACAGAAAAGCAATTCAGAGGTTATTTTATGAAGCGCAAATAAAGAAACAAAATAACTTTCTATTTTCTTACATTGTTTCCCGATATTTTGTTGTAAATAAGAAAATCGTATGCAAATACCAGAGAACACGGAACATCGACACAAAGTACGAGAACATTTTGTTAAACTTTTACATCTTACTTATCGGAGAAAGGTTCGTTCAATGTATGAGGATTTTTAAAGCTGAATAGACAAGAACTAGCCTTATCTCAGCTCTAGGTGATAAGCATGGAAGCTACTCCATCCTTACACCTACTCTTATGCCCACCATGAACTTAAAGGTGGGTTCCCACGGCATGTTTGCTTCACAAACCTCGGCAAGCGACAAGCGCCTGTCGCCGTCCGTCGCGATCTGCTGAGCGTTCCCACGGCATGTGTGCGTCCGGCGAGGCGTGTGGACGGTCATACCTACTGATTAATAATTTAATTCAACGATAGGTATATTTCTATGTGTTAAGTTGGTTTTTATTCGTAACCACGCATCATTAACATAATTTCTATTTTTATGTTGAGGTTTTGAACAATTCCATAGCGCTGGTTCATTTTGGTATAGAGTTAAAAACTCGAAAATAAGTTCGTTCGTCCACTCTATCAGCACGTGTACTCGCATACGCGACCGCAGGTGAAATGAATGATTACAACCGACGCATACGCGCTACAGACGGCAGGCCCCGACGCACCACGACGGACGTCGACGGACGCCGTCGCACCGCGCCACGCCGCACCTTTGATCTTACCGACTTCCAATGGATAGCACGGGCCTCGGCAGACGTCCACAGGCGCACCGATTCCCACGGCATGTGGTCTGGTGTGGCGCGGTCGGGTTTGTGAAGCAAACATGCCGTGGGAACCCACCTTAAGAAGGCTTTGGTGATAGTTATCCAGATTGATCGTAACGAGCCTACGAGGTGACATTAAGGGTGACATACAAAAAACGTATAAGAAAAGAAGAACAAAATAATATCGATATGAAGGTGGAGGAATTACGAAAGATAAGAATTTTGAACGAATGAATAAATACCCAAAATAGAACAGTTGTTAAAAGAAACAGAACTAACGTTAAAGAATATGTAAAATTACATTTTGTAATTAGAACGAATAGTTTCGCTCCGGTGAATAAAATATTTCTTAATTAAATCAATTATGTATTTAATGTCTTGCACCGTCACCAAAGTCAATACGTGTATATCGATTGATTAATAATACAGCTATAAATAGTTATCGGAATTGCACAAGTCTTGTACCTAGTCAAGTATTGCTTTTATATTTTGAAAGTACTATCTGAGACGGAACAGTCTGTAGCCAAATATTGTTTCCGCGGGGCTGCGTGTACGGTGCATGGCGTATGCAAATGGTTCTGTAAATTCCATTCTTTGTTGCACACATGTAGCGTTCGCTTAATATGGGCACAAAGTTCAGCACTTTGAAAGGAACACAATATTCCCCGCTCCGAGCAGCGTTTGTTGCATTTTGCAGCGAGACACGAGTTTCATCGACTGGATTAAAGCGATGTAACTTATAGCTTCTGAATATAATACGGTATTGTTCTCTGAAATGTCATGAATGAAAACTAATGTTGATTATAATGTTCGTTCGTGGCAGTACATTCTCTTCTCAGTTGTTAATATCGATATTCAGAATAGAACCAACATACATATCTACATAATATAATTGATGCATAAAAATATTTTTAACGCAGCATCAGCGTCTTACCATCCAATATTAGATATAAGATTCAGCGGAAATGAAATGTCTACGATTGAAATTAGTTGTTGATTGAAATCAAATCGATGTTTCAATTTAGTCTTATGATATTCTACTGAGATTGCAGTATATACTGTTTTAAAGGCAGTTTTAAATCATGCGAGATATTTTAAGTTTTGAAATAAATCAATGTATTTTTTATAAAAAAATGTGTTATTTTTGAAATAAACGTGGGTGTATGATGATTTTATTAAAATGTTTAAAAAGTGTGTTCGGTATATACGCTACAATAATCCTGCCTTATTTATATTCTAAATATTCACAAATCTCCACCGTCTTTGGCATTTAAAAGGCACAAGTTTCAAATATGTTTTACTAAGAATATTATATTTAAAGGAGAAATTCTTAGACGGTTTCTTGGAAGTTATTTCACGGTTTTTAAACCAACACATTTTTCAAAAACGTTTATTACGTGACTCATTTTGTGTAAAGTAAGTGATTTTTGTTTATGCTAATAAAACGCTTTTGATTCTATTCTATTATCACACATATTCGAAATATTATATTTCTTAACGTAAGAAATCTCAGAAAACAATTCGTACTTTTTACCGTTCAAAAAAAAATTGTAATTGGAAATAACTTTAAAAAAAACTTGCGTTTATAAATATGTAGTTAAATAAATACGTAACGTTTAAAGTTTTCGTTAGGTACCGAGCTAGTACCATATTAAGTATTCTGTGGTACCATATGAGAGATCACATAACATAACTGTGGCAAAATTGCTTAAAGTAATATTTCCTTTTATTTTTCAGATTTGATGTCTAAATCAATACTACGTACTCTGTTGAACCCTATTGAGCAATCTTATGATTGAATAATAATATGAGAACCAGGAAATTAATTTTGTCTAAAAAAAGCACCTGTAAAAAGTTCTAAAACATTCTTAAATATAAACAAGGTGAATAATTGCAGTGTGTTATGTTTATTGCATTAATCTTATAAATGAGTATTGAGATTAATTGAACCGATAAAACCATTAACCAGCTCGACATGCTATTGTAATCAATAAAGTATAGTGAGGTTTCCTTTCATAAAAATACTGTTTCATTTGCAGCTTTAGTTGGATAAATATATATTCTATAATTTACGTATATATAAGATTTAAATAAAGACATTTTATTAATCCTTTATAACTCTTTTTAGGTTGTACAGTGGAGTGGAGATCTTCTTCAATCACTTTTATTCAGGAACGTTTGCGTTTGCATTGCATGACGTGAGCCAACTATCAATATTCAATTTACAACAATGAATTCCTAAAATTGTTGAAATGGACGTCTAGGAAACATAAAGTGGATATAAATGGGACTATTGTTGAGCGACACTCGGTGCAATCGGCCGGCTATCATAACGAAGAGGAATTTTATGCCCATACTAAACCTCGATATGGCGACGATAAGTGACGGCTTTATTTCGCGTTCCGTTTTATTATTTTCATTAGTTTTTAATGCACTCACAGTGGCGAGTTAACAAAGCTTTGGATTTTACGCCCAGTGAACTGAAAGGCGGGTAGTGAATACGTATCGCTGTATTTCAGAAAATAATGAGTATTATATTACTCGCTTTTGACATGATAACGGTCAAACCAAATACCCGTTTTTAATGGAAATTGGCAGTTAGCGGTGATCGATATTCTCCGATGTTAGTGTTTACATTCTTCGATAGGTAGAGCGTGAAAACAATTATTCTAGAGTAACTTCATCGATTTTTTAGTTAACCCATTTAATATGCGCTTTGTGTAATATAATATTTGCAATCACTTTCATTACAATTAATACTAAAGAGTATTGTGTTATTTAATATCGCTGATCTTGTAGAAAAATAAGAGAATAATAATATTTAAAAGAAACACAATATGTCGCGACGATGCGAATGTAAATGTGGCGAGCAATGCCAGCTCTTTTGTGGACTAACCCACTTGGCTACACGCTTTGCTTATGCAAAATTTGAAAGCTCTAAGTGCTACCTCCTTATTTTGTTATTATATTCCACTCATACGTTTAACTTGCAAAATCATTATTATGTTGACTATTTTGAATTTCATCTCAATGTTTAACCGCTTATGAGTTTCTGTATAAGTTGCGAACCCGTTCGGAATTTGTAATATGGAATACAAATAGCTTCGAAAATTCAGGTCTTTAAAGATTGGGTTAGTTGTCGTATGTGACGAAAATTTTAAACCAATCCTGCTTTCTTCTCCTTTAGCCTTTTACTTTTATATATTTTTATTTTTTCCATAATTCAATATCTTCTTTCAAAACAAAACAAACACCTGAATAACCATGTCCATTTGGCTATTACATTTCAATGTATATTCGCCCGGGCTATTTCCATCTGATGTATGCGCTATGCATAACAAACATATTACGTAGTGTCAGATTTCTCATGCATTTATTATCAAAGTAATCTCTTTCATTCACATCCAATTGGCCGGTATCAATATTGCATATTGAAACTTGAATACGTGTGCTCAATATGTAAATAGCGCCGTAGCAGACACGCCGGCGGCTCGGCCGCTCAGACTGTGCCGTTAACCTAATTGGCGTCAATTCCTTGGATAATGCTAATTTTATGAGATGTCTCCACATTTATGTAATTTATTGTTAGGTTGATTTCGACGTGTTGTGGTGAGATTAAGGTGGTTTATTGAGCGTCCTTAATTTTTCTTGCAATGGAGCGCGTAGTAAATTTCTTTGAAAGCACTGTGGCGTCCCACGTATGAAAAAGGTAATTAATGTGGTATGTTCATAGAATTTTATCGCGGTTCATAACTTCATGGAAATGCTAAATACGTCAAAATATAGTGAATATAAAGGTGTAACAAAAAGCGCTTAATTTATTTACTCACTTAGCATATTCTGGTATAGAGTTTTATCTATTCATGTAAAATTAAACATATTATGATCATGAGAAAATAATTGTTCTTATACCTACACTTAAAAATATGATAGAAAAGTTGTTAACCAGCCCTACGACTTTATTATTTAGTTATCTTCTATGATGCAATAAATTAAAACACTCCCACGTAAGGGTGTGCAATTAAACTTTTATTAAGCCTATAAAATAAACATAAAAAATAAATAAGGTAAGGCAAGGAAGTTAACGCGTAAGATATACAAGCCGGTGAAAATTAATTAGTATCTAAATTCTCATTGGGATCTGGTAAACGATACTTTTACGGTCTTAGAGGAAAATTTTAGTACACCATTACACATTACTTAGAAATATGAATTTGAATTGTGCCTAATTATGCAGCTTACACCAATTTTTATTTGTGAAAACGCTGTAAAATTATTAACTACCTATACTTAATTTCTCACCTGAATTAGGACATGCTTTTTTTATTGATGAAAGATAAAATACGATACATATTTGTTAAAAACATTCTTATTTTCATAAATATTGTATACTAGATTTCCGCCCGCGGCTTCGCCCGCGTTTGCAAAGGAAAACCCGCATAGTTCCCGTTCCCGTGGGATTTCCGGGATAAAAACTATCCTATATGTTAATCCAAGTTACCCTCTATATGTGTGCTAAATTTCATTTTAATCGGTTCAGTAGTTTTTACGTGAAAGAGTAACAAACATCCATACATCCTTACAAACTTTCGCCTTTATAATATATGTATATATTTAGATATAAATATATATATTGTAATATTGTATGTATATAGAAAAAACTCAATAAAAAGATTATACCAAAGTAGCGAATATCATACAAGTTTTGTCAGTTTGTTCTTATATAATAGAAAGATGGCATTCTTCAAGACAACCTAAAGGTTTGTTTTCTTTTTACATTGAAATAAAATTCCAATAGAAGCTTCTCGAAGCTGAGATCGTTATTTTGAGACTTTATAAAATCTTATTATACGAACTCGATAGTATTACGCTTCTTATTATTATGAATTTACACCAAGAAATTATATTTAAATTGCCAACTACTCTTTTATAATTACTTTCGTGGGGTTTTTGACATTTAAGTTGTTGGAAAATATTGAGTGATTTTTAATTTAGTTTCATTATGAGGCGCCCCTCGTTCTATATAGACCGGGAGATACTGACACAAAATTTCGAGTCATTTGTAACAAGGATGGCGGTTCTACAGGGGTCTTAGTACGCAATGACAAAAAGAAAAATGATGGTGTGAACGCTGGTACCGGTGGCTTAGTCGCGTGGGCGTTTGTCGAACTCGTCGGAAAAATAGCGAAAGTCAAACGATTTGTAACACAAAAATTTTAGAATTTATCGATAGCCCATAAAAAAGTAGTAGGCGGTAGTGTCATGCCATACTTTTCCGGTGTGACTTACAGCCCGCCATACCGACGCGAATGTGTTGATTTAAATAAAACAATCATTCAACCATTTGTACCAGGCTAACTTTTGCACAGGTAACTATCGTCGTGCAGCCATTTACGAAAATCGCCATGCCATACTTTTCGGACGATTCCAAATGGTCGCCATACCGCCGAAAATCTGCAAAAAATTTTTATTTCGCCAAACTTTTTGTACCAGTATTGCATTTGGATTTTTGGAGAGTATTTGATAAAATGTGACCATTATTATATTTGCCATACTTCTAGTGGGGGGAAAAAGTGCTGTCATACTTGAAAACTTAATTTATTATTAATTTATATAAGTGAAGATTTCCAACACATAGATCTTTGAAATTTTGTATTTATATTTGTTGATCCTCAAACTTACAGGAAAAATAAGTGCCATACTGTTACAAATCGTTTGACTTTCGCTATTTTCCGACGAGTTCGACTAACGCCCACGCGACTAAGCCGCCGGTACCAGCGTTCACGCCATCGTTTTTCTTTTTGTCATTGCGTACTAAGACCCCTGTAGAACCGCCATCCTGTTACAAATGACTCGAAATTTTGTGTCAGTATCTCCCGGTCTAATATAAGGAGGTTAGTGAAAAATATCTGTGTATGTCATTTTATCTTCTTATTGAGTTTTTTCTTAAAATACATCTTTTTCTCAAAACAAAATGTTTGAATTTACTTTGAAAAAATGTATTTTAAAGTAAAATAAATTTGGATCGGGTCTATAAAATATACATTCACCAATATCTCTTCTCTACGAACTATCCATTAGTTAAACTACACTGTTAGCACACAGAAGTTTAGAATGTTGATTCAGATTCCTAAATTGTATGAAAACTACAATATATGCAAAATCGATAGGTCGGCGGTTCCCTCGTTTGTTAGCCTTTGGTTTTAAACCACAAATCAAACGTACTGGCCCCGGATTAACTTTTCCTGAGTGCCTTTGACACGTTAAGCGTGTAACTTTTTTGAGTTAGCTTCCAACTACTTTGCAAGGGGTATTTTTCTGTACAAATATTATAATCTGTACAAATATTATAAAGAGGAAAGGTTTGATTTTTTGTTTGTTTGTTTGTTTGTATGAATTGAATAGGCTCCGAAACTACTTGGCAGATTTGAAAAATTCTTTCACTGTTGGAAAGCTACATCATTTCTGAGTGACATAGGCTAGGTTTTATCCCGGAAATCCCACGGAAACGGGAACTATGCGGGTTTTTTTTGAAAACGCGGGCGAAGCCGCAGGCGGAAAGCTAGTCTATAATATTTGCAGGGAATTATGTGTTTTATATCTTTAATTAAACTTTAATGCTTCTTATACTAATTACTGATGTTTAATATACGCGTGTATTAAATAAGGAAGTAGGCTGTCATTAATAATTAGAAAACTTTTCATCGTTAATCCGAATTGTTTAGTACCAATCAAAATGATTGCCGATGCAGGAATTAAACCCGTGTTGATGAACAAAGTGAATTCTAGTTGCTAGTATTATATCGGGTGTTCGGACGGTTGGCTCAATTAATTGCAGATCAGATGCAGTGAAATAAGCTTATCCTCAAACAGCTTTAGTGGGAGATTCTCCTTTTACTTAACTATTGAATTGTGCATAATCTGTTGAATACTAAAGATGTTAGTATTCATTATAAATAATAAATAGTAATGTGGTTTGTTTTATTGAGATGAAAATATAAAAAATTTAACAATATGTTAGAAGAAAATACATACTTTCATAAATATTTAGAACCTCTTCTATTTATATCTGTTCTCAATTTCGGAAGTATCACATTATAAATTATGTACATAATATGAAATATGTATAACAGGACCGGGGTTTATATACTTTAAATTATACATAATAGCATCTTGAAAAGGAAATATGAACTAATTTAGTTAATTTTAGTAGACACACCCGTCCTTGGTGGCTAAAAGGGCCAAATAAATTAAAACAGGTGGGCGTGCTCTATACTACCAAGGTATGCGTAGAGACGAAGGTATTACGTAAAATATTACGTCTTTCGACGATTCCTCTGGGACCCTTGATTTCCTTATCAGTGTAACTTTACGCTACATTGGCTGTATTAAAACAAGAATAAATAAACATCCCTGAAGAAATGCGACGTACTTTCTTTAGACTGGTATTATAATTGTTTGAATTCAAAGAAAATCGTTATTTTATTTACATCGCATACCAATCATCAACGTAATTATAGGCCCATCGAAGTCTAGAACTTTGTATTTATTTTTAGACACTAACGAAAATAAAGACATGGCGTCTATTTTAGAAATCATTAAATAATGTACGATATGATACACACATTAATATTTCATGCGTTCATATTTGTAATTGAATTGTAGCTTTGAAAAATATTTTTCCACGCTGCTACATAATTCCGAAGCTAGCAAGAGTAAGTTTCTACTAGTTTATGTCTTCAGGCAACTACCACTGAGTCTTGAAACTTCGGCGAGTTTATTTTTGGGCACAAGCTATACGATAAACGAAGTCACTAAGTCAGAATGTGTTCGGTTCGTAATTTTATTATGGAATTTTCTCTGCTGAGCTTGTTTCGTATAACCCTTTGAATGTATAAATAATTTCGCATGCATTTGTTTGCATAATGCTATTTTTAGTTTGCGGCAAAAATAGAAATTGATGTGAGTGTTTTGTACTTTTCATAAATATGGTTAAAGTGATGGTTAAGATATTATCACAAAACAATAGGAGTGGAAAATATGCATGAAGTCATATTGTTCTTTCGAACGACGACTCATATAATGTGATTTAATATAAAATTCCATTTTTTTGGTTGGTCAAAAAATATATTCCGGAATATTAACAAAGCTCCGTCGTTTGTCTACTACATTCAATAGAGCAATAAGGGTGAAAAATCTATCCAGAGAGATTCCATATATATCCAATAGGTGATAAACAGCCCATGAAATTTAGTTAACAGGCATCCACTTGTTTCTAGATGGGCACTTCGCCAGACGTAGTTGAAAGTTTTCCTTTAAAATTAATTAAGACCGTTATCTTATACTATACGTCAGTTCAGTCTACACCGTGGTTATGATGAGCTCCACTTAACAAGCTTGAATTAATGGCGCGAAAATAAATTAATCTTACATAATTTTGTATAAAATAATCTCCATGACTGCTAGACATGACACTTGTGTTTAATAGGTTTCAGAATTTAATAAAGTTGAGCAATAAATATGTTTTGCCAGAAAAAAGTCAATATTTTTTTCTAAATAATAATAAATGTGAATAATGTGCAGTCGTATTTTAAAGAAAAGGAAAATGAAGGAATCTAACAATAATGTTGCGTAAAAAAAATCTTGAAGAAACGCGAGATAGTTAAGCGGTATCAAACTCAACCTTTAAAGTTAATTGAGACTTTTAACCTTTGCTGCACGTGTGATGCTTTCTTTTTAATTATGTGGGCTGTAATAACATTATACTCGTTTTAACAGGCAATGCAGGGGGGTATTACAGTCACAGGTTACGGTCTTGCAAACATTAGATAATTCAGCTAGGTCAATCCTCGAGTTTAGATGAGCCATGATACGAAAGATCCTCGCAACTAATCCTTTCTAATTAATTAATACGTTAACCTTTACTGCATGTGGTATCACGCTATAAAGTTATAAATGTGGGTTGTAACGACCTCATGTTCTTGCACATAACAAGATAGTAGGAGGTCAAACTAACAAGTGAACTAATTTTAAGATAAGCCCGTTTTATTCCACTCGGCTCTTCCTACGGATTCAAGAAAAGCATAATTAATTTACTGTTGCCGTTTTAATTAACCGACGTTGTGCGAGTTTTACATTCAATTGTATCCCTTCGTGACTATAACGAGTTTTATGTTAATATACCCTTCAATTACATAATATCTTTCGGCGAAATCGAGCGTATTAAATAACGTTACCGGAAATACTATGTCTTTGTAAATATTGTCATTAATTAAGGCGATTATTGTTTTCTTAAACTGACATTTACCTTTCTACTGATTGATAAAATTGGTAAACGAATTGTCTTTTATTTAATATCTATACAATATGTTTTAAATGCGTCTGAAAATATAATTTTTTATTCAGTTATTTTAACAAAGTTTGACGTCTTTTTTATTTAATTGATTTCCTTGAACCTTACTTTTCCTTTGAATTTTTGTAATCTCATTTCATTCAATATTGTCAGAGATTTGTTCCCAACGGATATCGTTAAAAGCTTTATGAATTCTAAAGTTCATAACCGAAATATCATGTTGATTCATATATGTAACACGAAACCATACCAAAATGTATTTTGATATATGTATAGGTACGCCATGTTTATTTCTCGATTTATTTTACATTTTTGATTGCATATGAACGAAGGAAAAAAAGTAACTCCAATAGAATACATATTCAAATTGCATACATCAGTAGATTGATAAGTATATTGTAATATATAAAGTATAAAACCAAAAACTAGGTGGACCATTGAGCTGGTACCTAATCCCTATGGCGACAATCCTTAAGCTGTAAACTACAAAGCCACAGCTTCCTCTTATAAAGTGCTGTAACTAGACTCTTCACCCACTTAGCTGCTATACATGTACCTTAAATCCTTTAAAATGAAATTTCATTAGAATTGTGGACTGTTTAAAATGGATTTCCTCGCGGCTGGAGTCATAATTCATGAGTATAACGACCGCACAATTTGACCAGAGTTGACTAAGTTTAACATTTAGTTTGAAGACAATAAATAGTAATATATATAATTAGTTATTCTTGGAAGAATAATTAGGATGATATAGATTGGGTGGGACGTTAACAATTATGAGTTCTTTTGGAACGAAGTTGTGAAAGGGGGCTAGACGAAAAAAATTCTTACGAAAAGTGGTCACGACACTTTTTGCTAGAGTTGTAAGCCGTGCGGCGTGCGCGTGGTTCTCTGTCTGTCTCTCTAACTTAACACTTCGTTCCATCCGGATGTCCCTTGACATCGCTCAAGTTTTTTTTTAAATTAAGTTATTCATCAATAACACTTAAGTATAGAACGTTTTAATAAGTAACAAATAAAGAAAACATGATGGATAAGAGAAACTCTACATTTTAGTCAAACTATGTTAGTAAAACGTTAATTAAATGATATATTTTACTCGAAAACGAATACCCGCGCGGCTGACAATGAACAATTGTTTTGCTACCCCTGATTTATAACATTCAATTACAGAAGTATTTACTCAAGCCCAATAATTACACACAGCTTTATCTACGTAATTAGAACTACCACTGTAACAATTGAATTGCATAGTAATGATATTCAGACGCAATTAGTTTACATACAGTAACAATGTAAATATAGAACGTGGAAGTTTGTTATCTTGCTGGAAATAGGCAAGGAGTTCCGCACAATCTTAAAGTCTTGGAGCTTTAATAAAATTGGTTATTGATAAGGATCTTTGCACAAGCTGCTCGACTGGAAATATTGTTAGCTAGTGGATTGTTTGCACTTGCATAACGTTTGTCCACTCAGCTGAACGAGTACGCTCTGATGTAATGAATTTTAAACCTCTTATAAGTGATTATTTTCCTGCGGCAAATATGGCAAAAAGAAAATTGAGAATGTTGTCTTTCGATGGAAAATTTCAGGAAAATAAATCTAAGGTACCTAAGTATTGAATGACTGTGTAGTTTGCAAGTTTTTAAGAGTTAATAGATAAAAATTGTCACAATTGTCGGTAAATTGCTTTGATTTGAACAATAGAAACATATTATGCTGTGGTTTCATGAACTAGCAGTTAATAATACCTAATTTAAAATATAATTATGAGAAAATTCAACATAACAATAACAAGGAAGTGGTTAACATTTACTTTGAAAGTCTTTCCAAAAATAACCCTACAGTTTGTTTCCGTCATAGCATAATTCTGTTTCTTACATAACTTTTCTTGAAGAAGTGAAGCCTTATCAAAAGTTATGTAAGATTTTAGAATAATGGTGCTATTAATAGCTTAACATCGTCAGGAATAAAGCATTTAATGAATATTAATGTATTGTTTGTTTTTGTTATACCATGGCTATTGTTGTGAATTAATCAGGCAAGTACACACTAGTACATTCATTTAAATTTAGGAGGTATATTACTAACCGAATAGCTCTTAGTTTGAAACTACTGCGTTAGTTCCGCATCGTAGCGGTGAATTTGGTCAGCACTGCACTCTGCGTGGTTACTCATATTCCGACCAAATTGACCTATTCGATTTGAAAATTAGCATATCAAAGCATCATGCACGAATTAAGGCGGACCATTTTTATAAATGAGAAATTTTGAGTGATTTTTAATGTGTAGACTGTAGAGCAATGGGGGAATTAAAGAAAATTGTGAATATCACTTTTGAACATCGTATCGGGAAGGTAAGAGCATACATATTATAGATAATAAATATGTACGTATATTATCAATCACTGGTTACGTATTAATTTCATATTATTGTATTTAGATACCCCGTCATTCGGAATTATCTAACCAAATCCACCTCATATATTTTTAAATAGAAATAAAATAAATATTAGTATCGATGTGAAGGAATTCTAACTCATTAATAATAGTTTTTATGATATGCCATATTGTATCAGTGAATAATTTAATCAAAACATCCAAGGTATGAATCATAAGGTGTCACGAAAGTGATTGGATATTTTGGTTCAACATTTAGGTATCGTTCGATTTGCCCATTGTTTAAAAAAATATTTATTTACGCGATTCAGTTGAATATATTCAAAAGCTAACAAAATTTAAAACAACAATAAATTATTTTCTTTTCTTCAATTAAAAATATATTATGACGAATAATTGCCCTCGGGGCTCACTGAAAATCGGTGCTGTGACGTTTTTTTTTTTTACGTCACAGATGTTCACCGAGTGATTTCCCCTTTTAATGGTATCATGCTTCACAGACTACACACTTCAATGTGTATTTTTAAGTATTGTAGTAAGTAAGTATTGTAGCATATAAGTATTGTATAAATTGTTTTTCATTATGTATGTGTGAGGCTATGTGTCATTAAATAAACGTTTTTTCTTTCTTTCTTTTCTTTCAATGTTAAATGAGTAAAATGTAGAGTTTTTCATGGACGGATTTCAAATTTTAAAATAAACAAGTAAATTTTAACTTAAATCAAATGAAAGTATAACTAGTTTCAAACTAAATTGATTATATAACAAATATGGGCGGCGTTTGTTTTATTTAGCAACTGCGGAAGCGAGCAATCGTGTTTCTGTATGTAAATTGGTTTTATGCGCGCCGAAGATTTAATGAATTCGCCTTTGTTTACATGCACGACCACTATTTGTATATGCAATAGACGATTTTTTAACCATGTGGTAGATACTGTATTTTAATAAAGTAATAAAAATGGATAGCAGTTAGCACCTCTCAGATTCATATGAATAACAGCTGCATATTCACTTATATCATCTGCAGTAGTGAAAACGGTATGAAAATTCTAATAGAAGATATTGTTCATTTAAGTTTTGCCCACGGTTTTGTGATTTTTTTTAATTCACAAAATATACCATCTTTTATGATATTATGATATTGTGAAAATTTATGTACATACATTTATTATTCTAACAAACCTGCTCTTGGGCATTCAAATAAAAGTAGAGTTCATTTTAGTACATTTTTATTTTTCAACAAAATATATTTAAAAAATGAGCTCTCCTCGTTTTTGTTTAGTACAATAAGTACGTAAGGTTTCAAAGCTTCTTGATTCTTTTTATACATGTTCGTTAAATGACATATAGAGTTCGACGTGTTTTCGAAATATTCAAATTATAATATGAGTCGAATGGTGGACTTTAATTAATACTCACAGGATAGGCTTATCAACTATTATAAAAAAAGCGCTTGACGTTACAAGGAAGGCTTATTTAAAGATTAACGTTTCATTATGAACAAACTTCTGATGAGATGATCTTTGTTGGACTTACAAGTTGTCTGTAATTATCTTAAATATCTTTTCTTTGACTGCCGCCTTACAAACGATGTGATTAACAAAAGTTATTAAGTATCTCCCTTTTCCTCGATAAGTTTTCCTTTAATTCCGGAAAATCGTACCATCTTAATTGTGTAACACATTACTTAATTTATAATGTTTATAATGTATCGCAAAACCAGAATGTATAAATATTAAATTCATTTGTTATGGCTGTAAACTCAGAAATCATAATAAACACAGAATATTATATTTTGAGAAAATTTCAAACGGACTTTGTTCAAGTTTGAATGAAACGCTAACGAACCTTTTTAATTCATGTCACGTCATATGAAATTCATACTAAGTTGTACACACTCACGTACTTTATATTCAAAATTGTGTGATATTTTAGAGGAGTCTAGTGCGTCATAGAGTTTGTGAAAATAACGCATTAAATAATATTTAAAATACAAAGCAGATCTTGATTTTGATTTAACAAAATATAACAAGACGGCAAAAAGAAAAAGGATTATATTTTTAGCTATTTATCAACTACATTGGTGTAACAGTTTGAATGTTTTCTCTCAGACTTGTTATAAAACTAGGTAACTAACTTAAATTAGTTCACATTAGTTTCCAAACCAATATGTATGTTGTGTGACAACTGATAACTGATGATAGTCATACAGACCGCCTACCCATATCAAAGATTTCCTTTAAATGTCTTTAGGCATTCGTATCAAAATCTCTCTGATAGGGTCTAATAGAATCAATTTGCTGTCCAAACGTATTTGTATCGATCATGATGTGTCTTAAATAGGTTCTGTTTGGTATAGCGTGACAATTTTGCTATATTCGATCTGATATAAATAGGACTCCATCTCAGTCGATGAACAAACTTAAATGTGAGTTGGGAAGTATTTTTATGAAAGTTATTAGCCTATTTTGGTAGAGGACGTTGTATTATTAGAATTCTTTATCTATTTTTTTATCACCCATAAAATAAGTCTTTATAAATACTATCATAAAGATTCCAATTATGAAACTTAAAATTGTCAAAGAAGTTTTGTTCTGCTCAATCGAAAGTTAATAATACGAGTAATAAAGAGCTGATATTAATTTTGAGTTTTTAAAATATCGCCTACAAAGACTTCGAAAGAGCCCTTGATAAAATTTACTTCTAATTTTAAACTTGATCGGTGTCATTAAATATTCAAAATCACAACTGGAAAGTTGAGTTCGTTAAATGTACGGAACACGAAGTCGATCCACAAGTGGTAAGTAGATAACAGTTGAACGCTATACTGGTATTAAGAAGTACTACCGTCACTTAGTTCCGCGAAGTAAAACACATTAATTACTCAAACTGCTGGTGCGTTAAACGCGCCATCTTTGAACTTTATAAAGCTTTTAGTGTGGAATAACAAGTCATTTTTGTTCAACAGTTTTCTACTCACTAATTTGTAATATATATTTTTAATTAATTAAGGCTTAACGTGGATTTATATCGAAAATCAAATTACTGGCCGTGAGGTGAATTTAATAATCTATTTTACCAGCACACAAAATTCTTATAAATTGCTTGTAAGTAGAATAATTGAGTAGGTATACATTCAAATAAAGAGATAAGCAAAATGTAATTTCGCGTAAGAACATCCAAATCTGGATTTATTAAATAGAAAACAAGTATCATAATACAAAATGGGGAAACTTAAATTTCTCGACGATAATAACCAAGTTATAAATAGGTTACATGAAGATATAAAAAGTAATTTTTCGGAAGTTAGTAACACGAATTGCGTAATATTTGACATCTCATCTTTCTGGTATCATTGGGCTGGAAAATAATATTTGTAATTTAATATAGGTTTGTTATTTTTTGTGAATTCTCGGTCGCTACGTCTCTTACATTATAAAGCTTGCTTCAACATTTGTATAAACACCCAGTGTATAATTTAATCTTTTTATAGAATCAATTTTAGGCATCGCAGAAAATGTGATCTGATTTCATATTTTTAATACCTTATTTATTAGAAATTAGTTAGTCTTAAGTGTCGGAAGCAAGACGGATCTTGTACTTATTGCATTCAAATTGGCGATTGACAAAGAAATTATTATTAAGATATTATTTAAAAAAAAATATAAATGATAAAGTAACTCAATGATTTCGTAGTAGTGTAAAAAAAATAAGATTTCTACTATCCACGAAAATTTTTCATGATTTCGCTAAGATATTTCACAAAATATTAAACCACATAATTTCAGTGAATGATCCCCAGTTCTATAATAATGAATCATTAAATTTGAAGGAGGAAAAAGGCCGTATCGATCAATTCTATCCTTGAGGTACCCGGCACGCGGAATACAAAGTTTCAATTACTCCAATGTGCCGCCTGGAGTCTATTTTATACTGGGAAAATAAATATAGCAATTCTCTACAGTGTTGCCTTTGATACCATATATATAGATTATAGCTTATTGTAACTCTACTTCGTATAAGTATAATTTTATCTTCTTTTGTGTTATTGCTGGTTCATTAACGAGATCTTTGTTTTAAGTGAAGCTCGTATTGTATTAACTTGTAAAAAAAACGTTGTTAATTTGATTGCCAAGTAAGTTATAAGTGTAAGTAAAGTCTAGAAATTATTTCGCATTATTCACACATTGTTATCTTATTTCATACGAATATTAAAATGTGTCTTTATTTTACGAAGACGTTCAGAACAAATACAAGAATTGAGTGATGTCTTCGTGTAATCCATCAATTAAATATAATACAAGAAAAACAATTTTACTTTATTTTGTCATGAAGGGAGGACAAATTTTACTATGAAGTAGGTATAACGGTTACAATATCTTAATTTATTAAAAAAGAAAGAAAAAAACCGTTGTTTAATTCGAATTGATTAATTTTCGCGGAATACTTGGTAAACTTTTTAAATTGATAATATGAGTTTGTATTAATTGAGTTGATTTCAGATTTGTCTATTTTTCAAGATAGGCTAAGGATAAAATGTCCTCAAAATGCGGAAAATGAAAAAAATATTAAAAAAAATAACGACAATGTTCCTATTGGGAGCCGACGAAGTTACGCAGGTCAGCTAGTTTTGTTAGGTAAACTGTCTTCTAACTTAAAGTTATTATTTATATTTCAGCCATTCCTAAACCTTTATATTTATTATTTATTCGCAGCTACTCATATTTTTGGGTGTCAATACCTATCATTCATTTCTTCCCTTTTACTTTCATCTTATATTTTGTTTTCACATCAAACACGTTAAGTAACAAGTCAAGAATTGTCTTCGTAAAATATCTCACAACATAAGAAACGTTTTAGTTTATATTTATAACATTTGGATCAAATAATTATTATTTCATAAATTTTTAAACTTTTTGTATCTGTTTAATTAATCTGTTTCTAAAAACAAGGAATTTAGGACAATCATTAGGCAAGGGTTGGGATTGCGCATTGGTATTATGTATTCGGTTTAAAAACAACAAGAGACAAACCAATATCTTGAAAAAAATCTTTCAGCTCTTCTTAATCTTTTCATTTCTTAGATATCCTTTAAAAGAGATCTTACTGAGGGGTACTTGAAGTTGTACATTTTCAGTTAACTTAAAGATAAATTGTTTAAATTCGGTTATTTAATTGGTTAACATCGACATTTTTTTTCCTTTTTCCAGTAGTGTGAGCGCATGTGTTAACTAAATAAGTCCGCCCATAGCGCGGAAATCAACCTGCTTCCGTTTACTTCATTAGGTATGCCTTATTGCCTCGCTCTGCGAATCGTGATAAAATATCATATATTTGTTTCCCATTAAGTATACATATAAATAAGAAAACAATCGCAATTCTTAACAATGCCTTTGATACTAAATTGCCTTTATGTTGTGTATAGAATTGGGAAATGTAGTGTAGATCATTATGTATACTCTTTTTTATTCCTAAATTTAATTATTAAAAACCTGAAAATAATCTAAAGGAATCCTGCTCTCTACCTACAACCTCGTTTCAACCTACTCGTAGACATTTTTAAGGAAAACGTCAAAATCTCTAATTTTGCGAATTGGCCTCGTCAGTTTCTTAAGAAAAGCCCATTTAATTTAATCAGAAAAGCAAACAATACCAAAAGCTAATGGGCGAGGGAGCGAAATAAGCTTTCTTGATTTGTGATCACAATCCGTTCTTTATTTATACAATAAATTATAAAGCTTTCCTTAAATACATCATCGTTCTTAAATTAATTAACGTGTAAATAATGATGACAGTTAAAAGTTTTAACAACAATTACATACAAAATGGCAGAATTACAATATTCTCTACAAATTAATGCTAATTACACATTTAATTGTGAAGAACATAAATTTCGCAATTAAAACACAACAAAAATCATGAAATTAAAAATAAAACAGTAAGCAAATAAAAATTTCAAGCCACTTAAAAAACCATCGATCATAACTTAAAAACAATCACAAAAGTCGAATAAAACGCAACCAAAGCGTTTGAAGCGGCGATAAAAGCGCGACACAGGTAAACTTACGTTGTGTACGCGACTCCGTGTGTCGAGAGGCACTACAACACCATGCGTTTTGTTATGCCGGCGCAAGGGAACGCGTGACGTCCGCACGAGCGTCGTCCACGGAGGTTGGGCAGATACTGAGAAGGCTCTGCCAGGCGGCGGCGCACGGCGCAGACCGCCCACGGCTGCCGTCATGCCTCTTACCCCACAATCACTACGAAATAATATCACGCCGAATAAATTCACGCGTTATTGCAATTCGACTTATTCAATTTGTTTGTAATCATATTTGCTTATAAATATTGTAGTATAAGGTGTTTGGTGCCTTGAACCTTGACATTTTTGTTTTTTGAGGTTTTTTGAAACTCAAAACTTGGTTCGACAATGTTCTAGTACAATATTAAAGAAAGAAAGAAGTAAAAAATTAAATAATAGATATACTCTACATTCTACACTCTACACGCTTTATTCCTACGTAACCTGTTTGAATTTCACGTTGTTTGTACGTTATATTATATTGCATAATATACCTACGTATTTAAAAATAATGAATCTGTGATATTTTTTTTTTTACATATTTATAAGTGTGATCATAGAGCACGTCTTAACACAGACAACATTCAGACCTTTAAAAAATTATCCTACAAAGTTTATACTTTGTAGATACACTAAATACATGAAGCATCCTTCATCATTCAAAATACCAAATATAACACAATGCATAGCAACAAGAAGTAAATACGTAAAACATAAATCTTAAAATATAAGACTTCGCCGTTTAATTATCCGTGATGTCCCCGGTACTTGTATTTTCCGCCAGCTTCGCTACTCTATCTTTGTTTTTAATAAATAAAAAGCAAATAAGGACGTTATTGAGACTCAATTCCTAAGAAATACTTAATAATATATTATGTGGGTGGAATGAATTAAATCTGAGAGAAAAAGCTTGCTGCCAAGAAAGGCTTTGATAGCATTTTTGCGTTGATAGCTTAATACACAGTTGGCTTGAAGTGAAACCTTCATTCTTAATAATGCATTATTCGGCATTTTATGGTTATAAGATTTATGTAGTACTAGCGGTCCGCCCCGGCTTCGCCCGTGGTACATAATATTTACGTTTTCTCTACATAAGAACCATCCTCGTACTTCAAGGAATATAATAAAAAAAGAATTATCGAAATCGGTTCAGCCGTTCTCGATTTGCGATTCATTTTTATTTATAAGAAGAAGATTAATGAAAACCCTTTATTGGGTAAATAATATAAAAACTACAATTAGGTAGGTATAAATACCAAAAAGTGCAAAAGGTTTTTCCTATAAGTATTTGCATTTCAAACAACCTTTATATTTCAACTAGACCATAGCTTAAATTTAACTGAAATCAAAAAATCATTTCCCAAAACCAGAGCAATTTCTAGAAACATTCGTAGCACGGATGAGATTTTATGTTTTAAATGACAGTAGTAATTTCATCTCCATTCGAGATTCCTTGAATGAACCGTGACCCCGCTCGAATGTGAAATGCCAATGCTTCTTAGTAGACCGAGTATTGGATCTGGCAACTGTACAAATAAGTTACGAGTATGAGTGAATTACCAAAACTGTTAAGAATATTCGGAAAATCTAATTTATAACGCCTTTTGAACAATACAAACTCTTTATGAACGGTTAATTCAATCATATCTTTCCAAAAGTATGAAAACATATGTAGGGGTTTGTGCACGTGGTGGTGCATGGTATGGTGCACAGAAAAACTCTAGTAAATAAATAAAGAAATAAATAAATAAATCCCATAAATAAAATGATTACGTAACAACTCGTAATGTTTTGTTTGTCGCTGTTAAAACTATCAAAATAGTGACGAATGCCCGGCATATAATTTGATGGATATCTATGTCTATTTCACTGATTACACCTGCTTCATATTTTTATTCATTTGCAATTGAGATAATGTAAAGGGAGGAATTACTCTCTTTTCCCGTGGGGATATGGCAGGCGTATTTTCCATCTCCTGTACTGTGTTTATCATCTAAGAAATTTATTTAACTTCACATATTGTAATATGCGATTTTTCTTTACTTTTTATTACAAATTCTTGTTTGTTTATGTATGTGCGCCTTAATATCGTTTCATAATTTACTCATAATATATATATTATGAGTAAATTATGAAACGAACTGAGAACTTTTCTTGATATATATATATATATATATCAAGAAAAGTTCTCAGTTTACCGAGAACAGTTCTTCGAATTATGCCTACATAGCAACTAAAATTTATGTGTAAATTGATTATTGATATTGGATGTAAGCAGAGAATATTTTGAGCTATAAATGAAATGGAGCAGATTGCATCGAATATAGAAATCCTTCACAGAATCTTGAATGAGATACAGCTTTGTTACGTTACCGCAGATTGGAATTGTTAAAGTGTTAAGCTATTGCATAGCTTCTATCGCGGGCCTTGAGCGCGGGGACCGAATCGAGAAATTCCGTAACGAAAAAACCTCACGCTCCCCACTCCGACGGGCTCGGAGGTGTGGCTTGAAGGCATGCTATGCAATTATAGCTTTACCGCGGCAGTCCCCGAGTGCCACACGTCTTTTTTTATTAATTATAGAATAAAGTAGGATTTCTAATTCTCATTTTACGATTCCAATGAGTCACATTATTTAATTGTTTTACTTCGCACGTTAAAAGTTTTTATGACTTCTCGTATACACTAAGGCTCTATGCTCTAATGCTCGTTAGTCATATTTTCCAACAAAAGGTTGACACCGATGGTTGACACTAATTTCGTAGAATTAGATTTGTCAAGCTTTAACAAAATATCGTGACGTATACACATTGTAGGTACCTATAAAAGTAAAGCAAAGTTTATTTAAAAAACCTATTAGGTCTAAGTAAAAATGAAAGTTCTTTGTATGACTTTTTTCTCCAAGAAAGAAATGTATATCTGTAATCTAATTTTGTATAAAGTAACTTAAAAGTGTAGTATAAATGACTATTTTAAGTTGTTTGATTTGAAAGCAATTTAGACAGAACAAAGTTCTGGTTTTGAAGTAGCGGTCTATCTGCTTTGCTTTGGTTTCACAAGTCTGAAAATGTAACCCCTTTGTTTGTACTGCAGTTTTACGAGTTAAACTGTAACTCAACTTACTATTACAAGTTTCTCAGTTTAATTACTGATAAAAATAAAGTACCAAGTTATAAAAACTGAATTTCCCTTTTTTGACTGTCTATATTGATAGTTTTTATATTTTATACTCCGCTCCTATTAGTCGTAATAATAATCTCTAGCCCCGTAGCCTACCACGCTATACGGAATATCAAAATCGAATATATTTTTTCAAATTAAATCAGTAGTTCCTTTAATTAAGGGTTTCATAACAGCATCATATAAATTCCTCGTGGCATATAAAGTTCTTACTCCACTGGCCTTGACAATGCTACTGAATTGACCTAAGGCCAGTGTAAATTTCAAATGCGTAATCCAAAAATGTTGGCTCGAACTCCATTTGGCTAGCTTGTACGACTTGGTCAAGGTTCTACGCACGATCTCGTGAAATATGCTTGCAGTTTTTTACAATTATTTTTACTTTCTAGAATGTTTTCATTTTTAAGATGATGCGACTCCAATGTGTTGTGTTCGTTATAAAATCAACTAACAGTTAATTTATAAATTTTGAACAAAGCTCGCATTTTGTTAACGTTAATCATTTTAATGCTTTTATAATTATGTGTTCAGTATTCAGATCCTATACCAGCTGTGTGAAATGTGCGACTCTTCCTTTGATATTATTACACGTTTTAATAATGAAAGAGCAAAGCAAATTAGCATAATTAAACGCAAATAAAAAACATATTTGCTTTGTCGGAAATTCTCCCGCATGGTTGGACTTAACTGGATTTTTTCCGGTTGGCAACAGTGCAAGAAAAATTATATGGGATGGTTTGTAATATTTTATACTAGGTTTTTCTTACGATATAAAGGTGGGCGATTCACCTGCGGATATTACGTCGGAAGCTAGTGGGCGATGAGCTTAACATCGGGTCACGTCAGCTTGTTTGATAGCTTGACGCAAATAAAGTAATACAGTCTTTATATTTAATCATTTATGTAATTCTGCGGAATGAGGTGTTTCAGAGGGTATCAATGTGTAAGAAATTTGATTTAAATTTCAGTGTACAAAAAATCTTGAAGATATTAAAACAATACGGTTATTTAGGCAGTTTATCCTACCTCCTAATTTATATAATTCTTAATACCTCATTAAAAGGAACGGTTTTTAAGAATGCTATAAATAGAGCCGAATTTTCAAAATGGAAGAATTTTCAAATAATATCCGTAATTTATTTTACCTTAAAATTTCACCGCGTTGATGCAATAAGCTTACAAAGAAATTAAATTGATAGCAAAAATTAACACGAGCTGGGCGTCTATGTTTCCATTTAATTTTGCAATTTTCCATAGTATTAACCCTGATTAATTAAAAAATCCATGAACTAGCTAATGAATTTAAAATTTAAAGTGATGTTAATTAATTACTACAGTTCTGTAGAAAAGGTTTTTATGAAAATGTTCTTACTAAACGAGTATTTTATACGTTATATAAAAGGTTTTGTAATAAATTTTGAAAGCGTTCATCACACTCGCCCGTAATTCCGGGCTCAGATTGTAGATTTATGACTT
Organism: Colias eurytheme; assembly: GCF_061535395.1. Classification (NCBI taxonomy): domain Eukaryota; kingdom Metazoa; phylum Arthropoda; class Insecta; order Lepidoptera; family Pieridae; genus Colias; species Colias eurytheme. Next base: position 9,829,497 of record NC_142993.1, on the reverse strand, counting down.
ATATATTGAAATTAATTAGCGCTAACATGATATTTAGTATGCGAACCTGACGGGTAAAGGTGTTGTTCTATTTGCGAAATATGAAAGTTCAAATTAGGCTATTTTCGTTCGTCATCATTCTCGAAAGTATTTGTTTGCATTTATTTATAAATACAAAGGAGAATGGGCAAATTGGGCCTGAAACTTGGGCTAAGACCAATACACACGAAATATTGTTTTTGTGATAGATCATTACACATACCTTACGAAAAAAATAAAATAAAAAAATAAATCAACCGGGTTCTTGTACAGTCAAGGCAAAAAGTTTTATTTATTTGGCTTTTATTTTGCGCACAATAACGGTGTTTTTAATTCGAGTGAAGTAAGTATAAATCTAAATGTCACTGGAGTGACTGAGTTTAACCACAAAAAACGTCTAACTACGTTAAATTATAATAAACACGGTATAGGTACCTGTTACAAAACATAATATTAGTGTATTTTGCTTATTAGAAGGCTTAAGATTAGTACGTATTTGTAAGTGAAAGTGAATTGGAGTAACATAAAGATATTGTCATTGTCTTATAACAGTTATTTATTGCAAAAAATATTATACACAAAGAAATAAAACTTGATGTGACTGTACAAAAACCCGGTTGATTATTTTTTTATATATATTTTTCCCGTTATGTATGTGTTATGATCTATTATAAAAACAATATCTCATGTGTATTGGTCCAACTCAAGGGTTCAGGCCCAACTTCCATAGTAAAATGCCCATTCTCCTTTGCTGCCAATTTATACAATTTCCCTAGTTTATTCTTATATTATACCTTTCATTATGGTATGTTCATTCAGTAATAAATATATTCGGATAATCCTTAAAAAAAAGCTCGTTTTCTAATAAGCTTAATTTATTTAATCAGGTTTGTAATTCCAGACATGATATCGTTATTCAAATTAACAACATTTAAAGGTTGTACTATTTTTACAAAATGATTACTAAATGCCCACATAATACCCGAATAATCCTAGAACATTACATCTTGCTTAGAGTTAAAATAGCTTCGAACTGTTCCTAGAAAGAATACCGAAATACATTGAATTCAATGAAAAGAACAAAACGAGAAACTATTAAGAGCGCATATTCTATTTAACGCAAGTCAAAAACTCCGCGATCTATTACGATAGATCGCGGCTTGCGCTATCCTTTTACTATGAACAGCATAGGTCCACAGGACAGCGCCGAGCAACATGTCCTCTCTCTGGAAAGGCTCGCTGCCGACTGATTTTAATCGGGTCGCGCGCAGTGTTTTATAGTACTTTAAAAAAATTTGTAGAAAAATAATAGAGGTACCTTAGTTGATTTTTTAAATTTTATCTTATAAGTAAGACATTCTTTTATTGCAATATGTATAAATTATATTCAATAAAGTCAAATATCTTGGTGAAAATAATCATTTTGTCGACTATAATTTCTAAAAAAATTCACATTGTTCGGATTTTAATTTCGTAAGTTAGGAGTCCAAAATAAAAAAATCTTTTAACTAACTATTTTAATAAGGATTTTTGCAGTTAGTTAAAAATAATTGTATGTTAGATCTGTCAGCAATTTCAGATATTTTTAGCTTCGAAATTGACACTAAAAGTGAAATCAAGTAATCATCGGCTCAGTTATCTTGATGGTATTCAGAAATACTGTATTAATTGAAAAAAACTCTTAACTAACTACATAGACAATAAAATTTCCTAAAATTATTAGTAATTCATATGTTTGTAAGATAAGTGGTTGATGGACAATCTGGTTTGAAAAATCACATATTTGAGCCAAACAGCGCACGGACCGCGTACACGGCCTTAACAACTTTAACAATTGAAGCTCAGTATCATTGAAAGTGTGAAATGCATCCTTAATTAATATTTCAAACCAACAGTTTGTGGAATAATATCACCTTGACAATTACTAATTGGATTGCACCCGTGGACTGCGGATTCAAAGGAGCCATTTGCAACTTTATCGTTCTATATTTGTGTAGTGGACACCGCATTATTGATTCGAGTATATTAGTTTTAGCTAATATTAGCCTCTGTAAACATTGTATTACGCAATCTGTTGATGCTAAAGGCCTTTTCAAATAATGCTTTGATGATTTTCCTTCTTCTATACTTCTAATCAAGACGGGTGCAGTAGAGAAAAATAGAAGTACTTGGACATATTTAAAACATCTTTTGAAGATAAGTATAGTTCCCGGCGCGACAGGAAAAGATAAAAAAACATGTGGAGATTAACTTTTTACATCACGTACAACGAACATAGCTTCTAAACTTTATTCAAATGCACTAACATCAACTGAAATAAAATATCGGTTTTCTCTCTACAATTCTGCAATACTTTCAAAAGATTTTACATATTGTGTCTTTTACAGTGAAAGTTCATTTGATATTTTCTTCCTAAGAAAAGTATACGTAAGATGCACTTATCAAAGGTTCGATCAGTTGAATAATTGAACAGCGAAATGCGAGCACGAAACAAATTGGCGCGATCGACTTTTAATATATTTTATGGGCAATTTAGAAGCAGCTCTCAAACTACTTAAGCATCACATAAAACCTTAACTTCTTATCCGATGCTGGCTCATTTAATCTGCGTTTACTTTTACTAAATCGTCCTGAATTATCACGTTGTACGATACTGGGTTTTATTTGTTAATGTATAAAGTTTCGAGAATATAATCGTATATTACTTACAAGATATTAGTGAGCCTAACATTTTGAATGGAATTAATTATCTTTCAAACCGACTCATTAATTTAAATAATATTTATGAGACTCGATTATAAATCATACGTAGGTTACACTTAAACTATGATTTAGGTAATTGTTTTAACTTCCTTCGGGAATTCTGTTATTTAAAGAGTAATTTCTACCTATAATAATAAAAATCTATCCATATATCTTTGGTTATAATGTTAGATATGTAGCTTATCTTCTTAGAGTGAATCTAAACTACCATACACACTTTATATTGTAATCATCATCATCATCATTTTCAGCCTACATTTGTCCACTGCTGGACATAGGCCTCAGTCATGGCACGCCACTGAGCCCGGTCGTTCGCTCGTAAATATATTATATTGTAATGAAAGTCTTTAATTCCTACTTGCAGGTATTACCATATTTTTAACGCATAATCTCCATAAAAGTTGGTATCTTGACAACAGCAGTGAAGAGAAAATGAAACGGCAGCTTGTCAATTTGCGGGGATTCAAGTGTGGTATTCTTGGAAGTCGATTGCAGGAACGGCAGACCTTGACCGGCTCTCAGAGTATAAAGAATGTCCTTACTATACGGAAAACTTTATAAGAAACCTTTCCGTGGGCTATTCAAAGCTACTAGCTGTTTACTCATAGTTTGTATGACGCCTTGGTAAAGCTTCATCATTCTTTCTTTTTTAAATCATTTGCACTCGTTTATTATGCTACCTCATAAATTAATTTCAGTTTATGTTCATGGAAATCTACATGTTAATTTATTTCCAACACTTTTAATAAGAATAATTTATTACAGACTCATAATATTAATAAAGTGAAATCAGTTAATTAACTTGATAAAACTGGAGTTTCCATCGAAATCTTCTTTAGAGATTTTGTCCTAATTTCACTCCGACACAATTTTGCGTAGTTAGGTACTCATTTGAATAACGATATAATAATTGCAAAAACATTGAATAAAAAAACAAACAAGTAAATTAGATAATAAAGGATAATATTTACCCATGCTTTAATCATAATTAAATTTTTTCTTTGCATTACTAAGAATTCCAAATAATATAGATCGTGCAGTACAATTTAAACTTGAAGTTTTGCGTCTGTTAAAACAGAGTTTGTCTAAACTCTCTCCGTAGCATATCGTTTACTGTTTGGTTTATGCAACTTTGATTATATTATCTCCGAATTTCGGTTATTATCGTCTCTAAATAGCGCTTTGGTTTAGCCATAAAGTCTGGTACATTATAAAGAGATTAAAAAAAAATCACAATCTTTATTCAAAATTTTCATTATACTACATCTTTGAACAGAATCGGCGTATCCATGCAAATTTCTTAAAATATTTTTTCATCGAATTCTGCAACCAATTTGTTGCCACATACATAGATTATATTCATAAGTACATAAGTACCATGAACATAAATCAAGTGCAAATAAAAATTGATCATCTTAAACAACAGACCCTGTATCGAGCATCGTGTAATGTTCCCTGAGACATGGAAGCGATATTCTCTAACTCAAAAGTCACTCCCTATGGAACAAGAATGGGATAAAATACGCGGATGACATTGCAGAGTGCACTGTGCAGCTTCTAGAGAATAAATAGAATTGAAAAGTGTACACTGACGTTCAGTTTACAAGCCATTGGACGGATAAAGCTCTCCATTCCCAACGCTTCGCGGTAAACAATTGCAGCGTATTCGTAAACAACACAATAACATAAATTACAACTTACTAACAGCTTCAAATCGATTATGTGTTCTATATTCGGTTGTTGAACATTCAATGTACGGGGAAGTTTATTGAATAGGAATGCAAACAAACATACAGGTTGGTAAAGATACACAAATACTGCACCTGTATAGCACGACGGTTGTCGTTTGATAGTTGCGGTGGAAAGCAATACATTTTCTATATTGCGCTGTATGTTTTTAGGTTTGCAACAAAAAATATTGTTGCTAACAAATTTTAAATGATGCGTGGTTTAAACGAACGGAATAAACCGTCAGTTGTTGAAAGCTAAAAAGCTTTATGTTTTGAACATCAAAAATTCATACCATTATTGACAAGTCAAACACCTCTATTAAACGAAACGATATTTTTAAAAATATCAGAAAATAGGCCTGTTAAAAAATACAAGTATTAAATGTACCAATTGAATATTAATATATTGCTAAGGCAAAAAGGTACAGTTTAAAGTAGGTACTTCATCTTCATCAGCATCTACCAATTTACACACCTAAAAATTGATGCAAACTAAATAATAATTATACATAAACACAATTTCTTCCCTTATTCTAGTATATGTTCCACGTGTTGTGTAACCAGGATAGCATAATAATAAAGAAATGCAAGGCAACACACCTAATAAAGAACTCGCGGATGTAATCTTAAAAATAAATTGCCGCGCTTATTCAATCTGGTATCTAGATTAAAAATACGGCTGCAGAGACCTGGAAAGAATCGTGCAGATTATTGAGGGAATATTTTAGAATTTATTTATTATTGAAGTAAAACTTCTTTAGGCGCGACTAGGGAGTAACTCAGATTTATTTTCTGACGGAAGTAACGCTTACTATAGTCTGCGTAGTTTCCGCCATTTAAAAATAATAATTCTGATTGGTTGTAAGTATATGTCATATACTACACGCTTCTTGACTTATACGCCAGCTAGTGGCAAATATCATAATCAATTAGGATTATTTATTTTCAAATTTTAAACGGATCAATTGTGAATAGCAAAGTGAATGAAAAATTCAACAGTTTTAAAAACATTATTTTAAATTGCAAAATTTTTTGAAAATCTCTAAATATACTTGTTTATTTATTACTTTTAAAATAAGTAAATTAAAAATAAAAATAAACATGTTGCGGATTATAATCAATCTATTTTAAATATTGCTGAAGACAAAGTAGTATCCATAGCAACAGATATGTATATATAGGTTGTCATTCAGTTGAACAAGAAGCATATGTACGCCAACAATTTCATAAAATGTCAGTTATTGATACAGGAGGATCGCCTTATGAAATCATATTAGTTCTTAACAAATTTTACATTATTACAACCAATATTGATGTATCTGATGGCTTAGCCAACGGTTGTGTTGGAAAGTTAGTGTATATTGAACGTGATGACAGTGATAACATCATACGCTTATGGCTTGAGTTTACTGGTAAGATAGGAGAGAAAATTAGGAAAAAAGCTGCCCATCATATTCAAACTCTAAACATTAGTAGAACAGCAGTCCCAATTTTACGAAGATCGTCATCTGTACCAATGAATAGAAATAAGACAATATTTGCAAAGAGAAATCACTTTCCATTAGTATCTGCTTGTGCGCTTACAATACATAAGTCTCAAGATGGTACTTTTGATCAAATCGTTTATGAATACAATAAAAGTCACAGTCAGCAGCTGTTATATGTAGCATTATCACGAGTAACTGATATAAATGGATTGTTCATTGTCTCAAACACCGATGACAACAAATTTTATCATGGAAGAAAGCGTCCAGGGGGAATAGTTGATTTACAGTGTGAATTTGAAAGACTTTCAAATTCTCGCCTAATAACACAACAGGAAGAATTATATAACCTTGTAAATGAGAGTAACATTACACTATTTTCCTTCAACTGCCAAAGTTTACGTGCTCATGTTTCTGATCTGAATGATAAAGTATTAAAAAGGTCCACATTGCTGTTATTTTCCGAAACTTGGATGAAAAATGACGAACAAATTCTTATTGAAAATTTTTATTGCGTTACCCAATACAAACGACCCAACTCAACTGCTGGTGGAGTAGCTGTATATCATTCATCTACAGATACACTGAACAATGTATCACCAATTCAAAATATTTCACAAACGATATTATCACAAATTTCCGATGAGGTTTCACAAATTGGTGACATCGCCTTGGTTCGATGTGTTAATACGAATGACCAACCTGTGATTATCGTTGTTATTTATATTTCTACAAATACTAGCCTGACAAATATCATAAAATTTATTCATCAGCAATTACTTCACTTCACAATTGAAGGTTCTCGACTTTTAAATAGTAATTATCATGAATTACCGATGATTCTAACTGGAGATTTTAATGTTAATTTTCGCTCTCAGGAATCTCAGCCGTTAATTGATTTTTTAGAAGAAAAATTTGATTTATCTATGAATACTTCTCGACTTCATTCAACAACGCGTTTCGGTACAACGATAGATGCTGTATTTTCAAGAAAAGTAGCAAATTTAGAGAGTAAAATTTATGTTTCACATTATAGTTACCACAAACCTATAATTTCGTACGTAAGAAATTATTATGACATTCAATTACCTGTTTCGAATGAATAATATTAATATAACATTTAAATAATCTTTGTAAAGCACATGAATAATAAATATAATTAAATTATAATATAATATTTATTTATTTAAGTTAATATTTAATCATTTCAGTGATATATGTCGTCAACGCCAAAGAAGTTTTACTTCAATCGCGCGTAAAGGTTACACGCACACACTTTTTTTACACGCTCTCTAGGCTCAATAAATTCTTTATTATACTTTCTTTACAAAAACTATTGTTTTTCATAAGTTTTTGGTGATTTGCCTCAAAAAGTGTGTGCCTACGATGCTGAATAAATGATTTATTAATTATAGCATGATTCATTATATTGATTGAACTAGTACATAATATAAATAAATAATCACATTATATTTGTGATGGCGATCGTATGTCCTCAAGTTTGATCTAGAAATAAAAAGCCCAAGTCTATAAAACTACTACTATTTGCGGCTGAAGAATGACGAAATATTATAGACCCGAAAATAAAATGAATTACATGATTTGGCGCAATCATGGTGCAATAATTAAAAAAAAATTGTTTAAATAGACTATGTAGGAGTACTTTGAAATCGTAATACTAATAACTTAGACCATTTACCACCAGTTGGGAATCAGTCTCTACAGAGCCGAGGAAGGCTCACTCTTTTAAAATCATGTAAATATCGCATTTAAATTTTATACCAATAACATTAATAAATTGTACAAAATAAGAATAAGTATACCTAGACTAAATTGAAATTTAACACCGTAAAGCCTCATAATCTTCTACACCATGTAACCTTTTCTATTTCCAAGATCTACAGTCTACACGATGATTAGGTAATAAAATTCTGCTAACTATACCACACTATTATAACTTGTAACGTAATATGTTTCTATTATATTTAAACCGCCTCCTCATCTCCTTTTAAGTTAACACAGACCGCCCACTTACTTGCTTATAAAATGGAACAACTTAATTATCTCAACAATTCTTATTTCATAGTTCGTTTACGTGGAATTACATTTTCCAACAGTCAGGTACAAATAAACTTGGGAATACAAAAGGGATTTCTTGTAAATACTTCTTTAATACAGTGTTCATTTTGTTCATAGTGCGAGTTACTCGACGAGATAAATTGGTTATTCAAACTAATTGGGAGTGGTAAAGAGGACTATTTTTTTAATTATGTAATAGAATTATTCTATGCTCTCTTTCTTATATCTATAGATATAAAACTCAAAGGTGACTAATATAGTGATCTATCAACGCACAGCCCAAATCACTGGACGTATCGGGCTGAAATTTGGCATGCAGGTAGATGTTAGGACGTAGGCATCCGCTAAGAAAGGATTTCCCGAAATTCTTGCGGGAACGGGGAAAAACGGGGATGCACGTACAAAGTCGTGGGCGAAGCTAGTTTAATATAAATAACTCTATGTAATATTTTATAAGATTTAACTACTCTCGCGTGAATTTCACGGTATTGCTAGCCGTGAAAGTAATATTTAACTTTCCTCGTTGACTTTTATAAAGAATGATTCAATAATGAATGATAATTATTGGCTCTCACTACCAAAGTTATTATATTTTTATCCTTTACCCGACGGTTGCCTGGAAGAAATGGCTTATAGCCATAAGGCCGCCCATTGTATATCTTTTAAGTATTTTGTTTTGTTTTAATTTTTGTATTTCCTTACTGTGTATACAATGAAGAATAAATAAATAAATAAATGAGCACGATAATAGCTTCAAAAAATACAAATCATGAATGTGAATTTATTGAAAAGCCCAAATTTTAGGTGTATTTTTAATCTATAGGTAATTATTACCTACGCAATCGAAAACCTCACCGTTTAATATTATATTACTGTCATTAAAAACTTAATAATAACTTCTATTTTTAATGGTAACCTCGACTTTATTTATCTGTTATTATTTACTAAAAGTTTAAAGACATTAAAGACAACAATTACACAGAACAGATTTCTGTTCTGTATAGATAAAATCAGAATTGTTTACACTTTATAAAAGGTTTAAAATGTAGTCGTAAGAGATATATTGTGGGAGATTGTGGGCGTATAATTTATTTTAAAAGCTATAATTTGTCATACATCATACTTGCTTTTTCCCTGCATAATATTTTTCGCGCGCCGACCGTCTTACCGAGTGGACGTGCACACCGTGTTATCCGTTACAACTACAATGAACGTACTGCGATCACCTACTGGAAGTGGCATGGTTTCTGTGCATAGTGACCCTCAAATTAATGTGTCTAGTGAAAAGCCCCTTGATCAGCAAGTAACTTTTCGGCATAAAAGAAAATTTAAAGACGATGATGAATTGATCAAAAATGAGTTAAGTGAATTAAACAAACAAATGTCCCGGATGATGGATATGATGTCTACTTTATCTGAAAACCAAAGAGAGTTCATGAATAAAATTTCAGGCGACATTTCGTCTATTAAACAAGAGATGTCTGAAACGAAACTGTCACTAGAAACACTGAAAATGGAGCAGACTTCGCTTAAAACTAATGTTAATTTGCTTCTAAATAAGAACTCTGATACCGAAATACGACTTAATGGTATTGAGACTAAATTAAAAGATCTACCGCTCCACATAAATAACTTCGAGCAAGCTTCAAACCAGGAAGAGATTACATTTGAAATACATGAGCGTCAAAAACGTAGCAAAAATTTAATAATTACAAACTTACCTGAATGTGACGCTGTCGAGACAACAACAAGAAAAGCTTCTGACACTAAAAATGTAATACAATTTCTAAAAAACATAATACCATGTAGCCCAGATCCAGTAGCAACAATAAGACTAGGAAAATTCATACCGAACAAATGTCGACCACTAAAAGTATGTTTTTCAACAGAAGAACCAGTTAAAATAATTTTAAGAAATAAGCACAAAAATTGTAGAAAAGAAATTGGGATTTATTCCGACCAAACTCCACAGCAACGAGCATACCTAAAACTTCTAAAAGATGAACTCAAACAAAAAACGGACGAGGGAATAAAAAACTTAAGTATAAAATATATTAAAGGCATCCCTAAAATCGTTGAAACGGATTCAAAAAACTAGATCAATCTAAAAGAACAGAAGATTTAACCAACCTGACTATCGATAACCTGACATACCAACTAACCAATAACTATGGTGAAATTAAATTTTCGAATAAATCTCTGAAATTTATGTATGCAAATGTACGTAGTATTGTTAAACCAGGTAAATTAGATGAACTTAGATGTGTGATAGAGTCATTTAAATATACAATACACGTAATCATATTGACTGAAACTTGGATCAAAACAAAGGATGAAGGTGAACGACTCCAACTTCCACGATATAAGCACTATTATAATCACAGGTCAAATAGTAGAGGAGGTGGGGTCTCAATATTTGTCCACAATAATCTCCAACACAATCAATATCACGATCTAGTATTACTTGATAACCATTATCTCTGGGTCCACCTCTATAACTATTCATTGGACATAGGTGCTATATATCGTAAACCAGATCCAGTTACACTACAAAATTTTTTCGAAACCTTTGGAATACAACTTCAAAAAAGTAGCAGAGCCATCATATTTGGTGATTTCAATATAAATTTATTGAACTTGGATCGGACTAATAATACCTACAAGGACTTGGTTGAGATAAATGGCTTCCAACTACTAAACAAGATTGATGAAACATACTGTACACGAGAAACCAATACGACAAAATCAATTCTAGATCATGTTGCCACAAATGTGAAACAAAACGATTTCCACCTTGCCATTGTTGAATCAGCAATGTCAGATCATAAACAGATATTTTTAGAAGTAAAAAAATATAAACCTGAATTATTTAAAAAAATAGAATATGAAGCACTAAATTACAATGAATTATACTTATACATAAAAAATAACCCTATCTACAATAACAATTTAGAATATTCACAAATGGAATTAAGATTAAAAGAAGCAATCAATAAAAACAAAGTCATAAAATCAAAAATACTCAACAAACCAAGACAAGACTGGATACACAGAGATATCATTAAAGAAATCAACGACAGAAATCAAATTTACTACGAGCACAAAATGAACAAAGATAATAAATGCATTGAACAGAAGTTTAAAAAAAAGAGAAATCAAGTAACTGCAAAAATACAGAAAACAAAAAACGAATATTATACAAAGGAATTTAATAAAGTTCTCAAACAACCAAAGAAAATGTGGAGCCTTATAAACTCGTTATCTAGGAATAGCATAAAGGATACTGTCATTCCACAGATCAATACCCCTACCGGCTTAATAAGTGATGAAAAGGAAATTTGTAAGTGTTTTAATATGTTCTTTGCTTCGGTTGGCTCGATTTTAGCAAATCAAATTCCTAAAACCCAGAATTATCAACTTAATGTGACATTAGATAGCAAAAATTCATTCACCCAGTTTAATCCCACTAACGCTGAGGAAGTTAAAAACATTATTAACTCGCTAAACTCAAATACCAGCTCAGGGTTAGATGGCATTAGCGTTAAAGCCTTAAAATGTATCAAAGACTTGATAAGCCATGATCTAGCGTGTTGTATAAATAAATGTCTATCAGAAGGAACATTTCCAAACTCTCTAAAAATTGCTAAAGTCGTACCTATATTTAAAGCTGGTAGCAAAACAGACCCTAACAATTACCGACCAATCTCTGTCCTATCTGTTATATCAAAAATTTTTGAAAGGGTCTTGCATACTCAATTAAAAAAATTCCTTGACTCAATCAACTTTCTTTATCAGAAACAATACGGCTTCCGTCCCAAATCCAATACTCTCTCAGCCACGTCAGATCTTATAACAAAACTTATTAGTAATTTAGACAATAGAAATATCGCGGTCGGCATTTTTGTGGACCTAAAAAAAGCGTTTGATACCGTGAGCCATGACTTGTTGCTAACAAAACTTCAATGCATTGGTATCAAGGGAACAGCACATGAATTAATTAAATCCTACCTCGCAAACCGTTGTCAAATTGTCAAAATTGGATCATGTCAAAGTGATCCCTTGCCGATATGTTATGGAGTACCACAAGGCTCTATTCTAGGTCCACTTTTGTTCTTAGTATACATAAACAACGTATATGAGCTTCCCTTCAAAGGTGACATAAGTCTATATGCTGATGACACCAGCCTATTCTACTATGGACAGTCAATACACTCTTTGATATCGGAAGCTCAACACGATATGACCCTCCTTAACACTTGGCTACAAAATAATCTATTGACAATTAACGTTGAAAAAACTAATTATATTATATTCTCACCTAAATCTAAAAAAGTTCCAACACATGCCCCTCTTTTTATAAATAATCAACAAATTAAACAGATTAATGAAGAAAAATATCTGGGTCTAGTATTGGATAGTCATATGACCTGGAAACCGCATATTGAAAAAGTCAGGAAAAAAATAGTTTCATTGTCTGGTGCATTAAGAGGATTTGCAAAATGTCTTCCAAATACTGTTCGATATACAATTTATAACTCCTTAATTAAATCCCACTTAGATTATCTAATACCGATATGGGGAACATCCGCTAAAACTAACATGAACAAAGTACAAATAGCCCAAAATAGATTAATAAAAACCCTTTTTTGCTATAATTATCTCACTCCAACAAAGAAAATATATAAAGACACTAAAATAATGGATATTTCGCAAATTTACGTCTATAATACTTGTATTCTGATACGAAAATTGTTTAATAAGGAAATTCATACAGATATCACTTTAACTAAGAGGAAGCGAAATTCTAATCTACGACAAAATATATGTATTGACCACCTAAATATCCATCCAGCCCGTACCTACTATGGCTCAAAAAATTTACTTCATGACGGAGTTAAAATATACAATAGCCTACCTACAGATATAAAACAAGTAAAATCATTAGGATTATTCAAAAAGAAATTAAAACTTCATATACTACAAAATGAAAATATGCCCTGAAATAACTATCGTGTATACAAATTACAACTTAAAAATATAAGTGAATAGAATAAAATCAGCAATATAAATAAAAATAACAACGATCACATACTTACTTACTGGTAACGCCAATATAATTAAAATAGTAAATGTAGAAATTAAACGTTTATTGTTTGTGGTGTGTTCCTTCATCCTTCCCTACATACGAGCACAACCAATCATCGCGTGGTCACTAACCACGTGACACGTCCAATAAGACGTGAACGCGACGTTCGTGTCGCTGCAGTCGGGTTCGCTCCGTGCCTTCGCGAGGTTCGGGACTCGGCCACCGCCGGAGAGCTTCCACGAGGCTCTCTAGATCATCAGGCATTGTGCCCTTGTAACACCACCGGGGTATCCCGTGCCCCGGCCCTTGGTCGCGCTCACCGCCGCGTGTGTGTTTGTGTGGAGTGTGGGACTGGACGCCGTTCTTGCCCGCCGCGAGCTGGAGGACCCTGACCGCGTGGCGGCGCGTGTGTTCTGGACGCTACTCCCTCCGACGAGGTACGTGCCGTGTGTATCCTGTCTATCCCTCTTTGCTAACACCACGTAGATCAAAATACAGTCCACTTTCATATCGAGAATATATTTACGTATATTTTTATATTGGCGCGACCATTGAGTGGTACCTTCGACCCGGATAGTAACCATTGTTTGGTCACTTCGAGCAGGATAATACCTGATGATTCCACCGCCCTTGTTAGGATACTCATTGTGTAGGACCTAATAAGCGATTAGTAGTATCTTCAATGCGAAATACTATTTAATATACCGCATATAATAGAACGACAATGCGTCTTCTACTATTCATATAAAATATATTTTAAACCCGCCCTTATTAGGATACTCATTGTAGGCCCTAATAAGCGATTTAATAGTACATTCATTGTGAAATAACTATAATATACCGCATAGATCGACATTGCGTCATCTATTATTTTTTGCTTAAAATATATTTTATTCCGCCCGTAACATTAAGTTACGCGTATATTATTATTAAAATAGTTAATTAAAACTATATTCATATTGTTTATCCGCAGTTATAACGCTAAAATCATTATAAATCGAACATATTTCATCATATTTATTTACCCGCTACCCGCGCTCGAAATTTATAACGTTATCTAGGTCATTCCGCGATCCGCTGTTATAATCCGACCATATTGAAAATTCATACTCGGTTCATATTACGCTTGCGTCGCTGACCTACTTTATTTAGTCGTATTACTTGTTATTGTAACTTGTATTGTAACATTCTCTGTTTGAATATATACTTTTGTTATTAAAAATGCCGCCTAAGAAAATGACTAAGTTACCTGATAGTGACGCTTCGGATGTTAATGATTCGGAAGATATAAATGATTCGCAGTTATCCATGTTATTAGCTAAACGCGAAGTTATATTCGAAATGGTGCAACAAATGTATGATTTGTCTTTAAACGTTCATAACAACGCCTCGCTTATGGAAAGTTTCCTTGACGAGTCCGCGCAGATAGAATCATTACGTGAAAGATTTGAAAAGTGTTTAGACGAATACAATACTCGCTTATTATTATTAACACCTACCGCGAAACCTGATTATAAAAGCCTCGTTGCATTCGAGTCTTTATATAGCAGAGTTATAAGAATTAAATCGCAATATTCGCAACCAAGTCCGTCACACGGAGATATTAATAATTTGCATAAAAATAGGCCTAAATTGCCGCCTATCGAGTTGGTACCATTTTCGGGTGATATTCGCTCATTTCCGCTGTTTCTTTCGAATTTTGAATCAGTTGTTCATAACAATCCCGGCCTTACAGATGCCGAGCGTTTATATTATTTACTAGGTAAATTAACGGGGAAGGCCACAACTGTTATAGCTGGTATAACCCCCTCCGCTGAAAATTATAATTTAATTTTACAAACTTTAAAAAATAAATATGATGATAAACGTATGTTAGTTTCCGCGTATTTAAATCAAATGTTTGATTTTAAACCTTTGCATTCTCCGTCCGCAACAAACTTTGATTTATTTACAGATAACTTTATTAGCGCAGTGCGCGCCTTACAGAATATAAAGTTAGATAATATTACAGATTTAATGATTGTTCATATCGCGTTGAAGAAGTTAGACTCAGATACTGTTCGCGCTTTCGAGACTAAGTTTGGTAGTGAAATGCCCACTTTTGATAACTTAGTTCAATTTATTCAAACTCGTGCGAAGGTATTAGAACGCATTCATCCTTCCACAAATTCGGGAATAAATAATCCGCCTCGAAAGAATAATAATTATAACCGCAGTTCAAATAATACTTCTTCCGCACCGCCTAAGACGTATCAGTCTTATGTAACAACCGCTGATTCCGCATATAGTTGTCTTTGTACAAATATTACGCATCAAAATTTATATAAATGTTCGAGTTTTCATAAAATGAGTCCGCAGGAACGTTTGAAATACGTAAAGGATAGAAACGCGTGTATAAATTGTCTCAGTATTAAACATCGAGTTTCTAGTTGTTCGTCTAATTCTAATTGCCGCATTTGTAAATTAAAACATCATACGATGTTACATTTGAAACGCGAATCTTCCATTCCCGCGCCTGCGTCTCACCCCCCGCCGCGCAGCACACCGCCGTTGCCTGCGCCGTCACCGCCGTCGGGCGAGTGCGTCCGCTCCGACATTGCGCTATGTACCGCTAGCTATACAGCTGATACTGATAACGCATTTCAATGCAACGCGCCCGCGAATAAACAATGTACTATTTTATTATCAACCGCTGAAGTCGTAGCTTATAATTGTAAAGGCGAACGGCTTGTTATTCGCGCGCTTTTAGATTCCGCTTCGCAAAGTCACTTCATTACGAATGAATGTTGTGAACGTTTAGGTATTAAACCGCAGAAAACCGAACGTACTATTATTAAGGGGTTCGGTGGTTCAGAAAAAATTGTAAATAGTAATTCCGTAAATATAAAATTTTATTCACGTCTTGACAACAACATATCTTTTAATATTTCACCGCTAGTTGTTGATCATGTTACGGATTTATTACCTACCGCTGTTATAGACACTTCTGTCTTATCGCATATTTCGCATTTACCGCTCGCAGATGAGAGTTTTGGTACGCCAAATAAAATCGATTTATTAATCGGTGCTTCTCTGTTCCCTCATCTGCTTCTCCCCGACGTAGTTCATGCATCTCGTGACTCGTCGGCGCCCGCTGCATTGCGCACGGTGTTAGGCTATGTAATAATGGGTTCAGTACCCACCATACCTAACATACATAAACCGCCCTTAACGTGTTGTCACGTTCAAGAGACCGCCGCTATTGACTCATTAGTCAGGCGTTTCTGGGAGCTCGAGGAGCTTCCTACCGCACCGCCCGTTCAACATCCCGATGATGTTGAATGTGAAGAATATTATAAATTAACTACAACCCGCGACCCCGTGAGTGGCAGATATATTGTTTCGCTTCCATTTAAGGATGATTTCTACACTCTCGGTGACTCATTTAATATTGCCCGCAAGCGTTTCATGTGCCTCGAAAGAAAGCTTCAAGCTTCACCTAAATTAAGGTTGGCATATGATGACGTCATAAAAGATTATCTAACGAAAAATTATATATCACCCGCGCCTCCGTATGATCCGCGTGACCCTACACCTATTTATATTATACCGCATCACGCTGTTCTGCGCGAGGATAAATCGTCGACTAAGCTGCGCATGGTCTTAGATGCTAGCATGCCAACTTCTGGAAGCCAGCGTTCATTGAATGACCTTCTGCATGTTGGGCCGAATTTACAAGGCAATTTGTTTACAATAATTTTAGGTTTTCGTCTCCACGCGATTGCCATGACCGCCGATTGCCGCCAACAGTTTCTGCAGATATTCGTGCGTGAGTTTGATCGTCGTTTTCAATGTTTTTTTATATCGTTTCAGCCCGCAGGATCCGCTGCTGCTTTATCAATTTAATCGAGTTTGCTTCGGCATCAAGTCTAGTCCTTATCATGCACTGCGCACGGTAAGACAGCTCGTAGAAGATGACGGCGCGAAATATCCGCTCGCGAGTAGCATTGCGTCTTCCTCGTTGTATATGGATGATATCGCCTTCTCTATTCCCACGGAATGTGAAGCAGTTTCCGCGTCGCAGCAGCTCATCGATTTGTTTAAGGGAGCTCAGTGGGATCTTATTAAATGGAATAGTAATAACAAAAATGTGTTAGATAATCTTCCCGCTTCGCACAAACTTTTACCCTCCGCGGTGGAGTTTGATAAGACCGTGCAACATAAATTACTTGGTCTGCATTGGTCTACTGTTGATGATTGTTTTTATTTTAAAATGACCGCACCCGCCGATGTGATGTGCACTAAGCACTCCATCTTGTCAATTGCCGCCCGTCTGTGGGACATGATGGGCTCCGTTGCTCCCACAGTCGTGTATAACATCCCATCAGACAACTTCTACCATGTTTCTGGTATTGAAATTCCCGCTGTCATTCTTCCGCGTGGCATTACGCCGCAAAATCTCTTCTCGCACCCTCTGTGGTTCCACGGATCCCAGTGGGCTCGTTCGGACCCATCTGATTGGCCTCTTAGGAGTCTCAATGGTGAGTCTATTGCAGACATTCCCGAACGAAAATTAATAGCGCACACTGTGTGCCCGCCTATAAAGCATTGCGCTTTATACGATACCGCCCTTCGCGTCTCGTCGCGTCGTGTATTTTATATTTATAGGTTCCTTATATTATTAACCCGCCGCGGTGTTATGATGACCGTAGAGGAACCTAATTTCGCTGAGAATAAAATTATTCCCGCCCTGCAAAATATTTATTTTGCAGAGGAGTATTATAATATACTCTTTTATAAATTTTATTCGCAGGCTCTCAACCGCTTGAGGCCTTTTATTCGCAACAGACTTATCCTCATCGGACGTCTAAGCGATTCCGCCCTGGAATATGCACATAAGCATCCAGTGATATTACCGCGCAATGATCAAATAATTATCATGATCATTGATTATTATCATATTAAATATATGAATATTATAACACATTTGTTTCTTGTTATTTTAAATACCGCGCTTTTATTAGCTTTACCCGCGCCGCAAGTCAAATCTGATCACGTCAGTTTGTTTGATAGGCATTCGCTACTGGACAAGTTAGTTCAGTCGTTTTGGAAACGTTGGAGAATAGAATACTTACACGGTTTGCAGGTTAGGCAGAAATGGAATATGCCTTCCACACCTATTACTCCTGGAACGGTCGTGGTTGTGATAAATTATAATACACCGCCCCTAACCTGGCGTTTAGCCGTCGTAGAGAAAGTACATCCTTCAAAGGACGACGTCGCGCGCGTTTGTACAGTTCGAACCGCCAAGGGAACTTACCTTCGCCCGGTCGTTCGTTTATGTCCGCTTCCAAGACAATAGTTATATCGCATTAGTATATTACCGCAGTTAGTTAAGTTTAATTTTAAGTTTTGCACCGCTTTCGTTTATAATTTCTTAGTTATAATACCGCCGTGACTTTAGGAATTTTTTATACCCCGCTCGCATTACGCGATCCTAGAGTCATAGAATTTGTTAGTTGTAATACCGCCGTGACTTTAGGAATTTATATACCCCGCTCGCATTACGCGATCCTAGAGTCATAGAATTTGTTAGTTATATTTCCGCCGTGACTTTTAGGATTTTTATTATCCCGCTCGCATTTTGCGCTCCTAGAGCCATAGAACTTGTTATTTATATTACCGCCGTGGCTCTTAGGACTTTTATTAACCCGCGCGCATTATGCGATCCTAGAGTCATAGTTTTTCGCTGTATCTTATGATTGGTTTTAAATGGTGACCCATTTAGGGCGGGTGGATATGGTAACGCCAATATAATTAAAATAGTAAATGTAGAAATTAAACGTTTATTGTTTGTGGTGTGTTCCTTCATCCTTCCCTACATACGAGCACAACCAATCATCGCGTGGTCACTAACCACGTGACACGTCCAATAAGACGTGAACGCGACGTTCGTGTCGCTGCAGTCGAGTTCGCTCCGTTCCTTCGCGAGGTTTGGGACTCGGCCACCGCCGGAGAGCTTCCACGAGGCTCTCTAGATCATCAGGCATTGTGCCCTTGTAACACCACCGGGGTATCCCGTGCCCCGGCCCTTGGTCGCGCTCACCGCCGCGTGTGTGTTTGTGTGGAGTGTGGGACTGGACGCCGTTCTTGCCCGCCGCGAGCTGGAGGACCCTGACCGCGTGGCGGCGCGTGTGTTCTGGACGCTACTCCCTCCGACGAGGTACGTGCCGTGTGTATCCTGTCTATCCCTCTTTGCTAACACCACGTAGATCAAAATACAGTCCACTTTCATATCGAGAATATATTTACGTATATTTTTATATTGGCGCGACCACTTACCTAGTTTAAAAAAAAATCAAAAGTAAAATTACTTCAAAAAATAAATTAATATAACTAATATAAAGTGTTAAATATAACATAAAAAGTATATATTTTATGATTATTTTAAAATAAAGAGTAAAAATCATTACATCATATTATGAATTATTATACTTATATACATATTATAAAAAAAAACAAACAAGATTGTATTAATTAAATTACTTTAAATAGCTAAGTCAACACTAAATTACTATTTACTCTAATTTTTAAATAAACTTACAATTAATATTTATTTTAGTTCATGCAATCGATGTCACGTTTAGTTGCTTTATATCCGTGTAAACATTCCTCACGAACACAGCCATACCGTCATAAGACGATATTATTGCACAAAATAATCTCCACTCACCCGCAAATTTTTTATTTTTTTTTGTCAAGGTGTACAACTTTGTAAAATACTGTGAAACTTTAGAATAAGTGAATTGTAAAATTCTTTGAAAATAAATGTCTCTAAACCTATAATAAACTACCTTTAAATATTTTTGAGGATTCTCAATAAACATAGTATTCAAAAATCTACAAATAGAACAAACTTGGCTTTATTCTAACTAACAATTAGGTGATTCCTAATTTTCTCAAATTGAATTTACTCTCCTTACGTAAAACAGCGGGAACAACAAAGCAAAAATGATCCCAAAAGTCCGTGAAATCAGATTTCTCTTAACAATTATAAAATATAAAGTTTTAATTCTCTTGCTCATCCTTCATAATGAGCCGTTGGAATTTAGACCGCACTGGATTAAATAGAACATGAGCTTAAAGACATTAGCGGGGAAAGAAGAATAGTACATTAAAATATTATTTTTAAAACAAAAATAATTTGCTTGTACTATATCCGACTGCAGTTGTGTGAATGTGAATGAATGCGGTTTAATAAAATGTATTTAAAATATGAATTTTGCTGTGTATTTTTGTATACTCAAATGCGAGTGTATATTATTTTTATGAGGTTTTGTTTTCAAACAATATGTCACGTATCCTAACTAATTGTTTGTTATATGATGCCTCATGTTTATATTTTTGTTATTCTGCTTCGTTACTTTAAGCGTGCTATGAACAACAACATGTTTTAGTATTTCTGAAACCTTTTATAGAGTGTTTATGAATCACTAGCTTTCCACCCGCGGCATCCCCCACGCAGAAGAAAGAAAAACTCCTCCTTTCTCGGGTATCAAAATATCTTTATACCAAATTTCATGCAAATTGGTCCAGTAGTTAAGGCGTGATTGAGTAACAGACAGACAGACAGAGTTACTTTCGCATTTATAATATTAGTATGGATTTAGAATACGACGTTCGGGTTTAACAAGTTTATGTGAATCTGGCTATCAAGTTCTTATTCAAGAATCTTAATCTTAATCTTAATCTTTCTTTTCTATTATAAAGGCGAAAGTTTGTATGGATGTATGGATGTATGGATGTATGGATGTATGGATGTATGGATGTATGGATGTATGGATGTTTGTTACTCTTTCACGTAAAAACTACTGAACCGATTACAATGAAATTTAGCACACATATAGAGGGTAACTTGGATTAACACATAGGATAGGTTTTATCCCGGAAATCCCACGGGAACGGGAACTATGCGGGTTTTCCTTTGAAAACGCGGGCGAAGCCGCGGGCGGAAATCTAGTATAATATAAACTAAACGCTTTGTGTTTTACATTCACTTCTGTAGATATAGACTTTTAAGCCGGTAGACTTTGAAAAAGTTTCTAGTGATTTCTGATAGTACTGACTTTTACATCAGTTAGTCCGATAACATCTCTTGATCCTTACAAGTAACGTTCATCGATAAAGATCAAAAAGTTTTCGCATAATTGACACATCTTGCTAAGTATGTATGTCTTCTTCTTCTTTCAAGCCTTAATTCACCCATAGTCGGGTATAGGCCTCCTCATGTTTTTTCCATTCTTTTCGGTCTTTGGCCAGACGCATCCAAGATTTACCCGCTGTTTTAGAAATATCGTCGGACCACCGTGCTTTAACGCTTTGCCTGGCTTACGTCGACATGTATGTCTACAGTTTTTTAAATTTGTGCAGGAAACTCTCTATAAATGTTAAGGTAAACTTTTAAACGAAATCAATATTTCTTGTAGTGGATCTTCAATATAGTTTCATAGTTGTATTTTTAATCAAATGAAGGAAATTATAAAGACAACCCAATATATAACCCAATTACATACCTACTCAAATATGAAATGTCAATTCAAGAAGAAACATAAGTGTATTTTATCAATCTTATAGGTATAGCACATCATATCATATCTACAACCAGTCTTAATATATTCTTCCTTAGGCGTAAAGGTATCAGATGCCTAAAAAAACATCAGGGCCGCCGTCTTGCGGATTTCACGAAGATTGTTTGTGTATTCCAAATCTTTTTGATCTAACCCAGGATAACTTCTAAAAAGCTTAAGGGCGAGTCCATACAGAGCGTGCAGCCTCGCGAAGAATTGCTGCGCGAAGCAGCTCGGTCAGCTTGGATGTGGTTTACATGTCTATATGAATTATTAAAATTAATATCGTTTGGTTCTTACGACTCTCACATACGTTAAATGAATGTATGTCAATGAAAAATGTACTCGTACACATTGATTGTGTAGCACTGCGTTATATGAAGGAAACATTATTATAAAATATAAAGTAAAATAATGGATTAAATTTAAAGATTTTATTTAAAAGAAGGAAAAAAAATCCACGTTCAATTTTTTTTTTTTTTTTTTATGCAATAGGAGGCAACAGAGCAGACGCGTCACCTGGTGGTAAGTGCTCCACGTCGCCCATATGTACGCACAGTGTCAGGGACAATACAATGAAAAAGCGATTTTATTATAAACATATAAAATCATTGTCTCTCGTAATAATCCTTTTAAGAATCGGCGCTTGAATGTAATTACATAAAGTAAAACTATGGCTTTCTTGCTATTCAATTATTACGAAAGTTAAATCCGTTCAAAGCCCTATCTCAGTTTATTCTCTATTCCTAAAGGCTGTTGTTATTACAGCCGCTTCATTAAACTTCTGCGATAAAACTTCTAGGATAGCATTGTTATAAAATATCTTTAAAACAATTATTACAGATTACAACATTTTACAATGTTTTATATGTTTATTTGTTAGGAAACTTGAGGCTTAGTTTTAATTGGTGATGGTAGAGCCAGTAGAGCGTTGGAGTACATACATTTGCACAAAAACTAATAATACTGCAACTTATAAATACACTTCCTATATTTATAACAGTATTAATCTGTATATTACATCTAATTTTATAATAACAAGAAAGCAATTTATCTATAAATTATGATTCTAACGTGAAAATAATACAAAAGAGTTGAAAAATATATTTTGTCTGTTCAATGAATTAATAAGCGTTCGTAATAAAAGAACTAAGCATTTAGATTTTAAGATTTTTATTTTAATTTATTTTAATAAATTTATAGTTAAAAAAACATAAAACCACGCTTTAATAAGTAAAACTCATCAAATTTTTGTATCGCCGCTGATTCCTGATATGTGTACAAAATTTGACTGAAATCTGTCCGTTTAAAATAGTTCAAAATTGAGTCTAACAGGCGGTTGCATACAAACTTACAGCAAGCTTAAATAAATCTAAATATCATAAGCTACCTTATTTACATTTAATCATACAAATGTAGTTGAATTTTAACTAAGACACTGACTAACTTCTGCGTATTCCATTGTATCCTCTCACTTCGTTTCAGTTTCATACTGTTAATAACTTATTGTCACATCTTCAACAGCAGCTGTTTTGTATTGCTATTTTTAACAGAACACCCACACTTTCAACGTACTCGGATAAAAATAGATAAGGTGTTGTGACTAACATACGATCCTTAAAATTAATATCAACTTCCTACAAGGATAATACGACAGAAGCGTTATTATTAATTTTATGCCTTTCATTTATTTTTTGCATTTTTTTTTGTTAATAAATTTTATATAAAACAATTATTGTCGAAGGAACATCGAAATATAATTGAAGGTTATATTAGACTTGGCATTCAACCTTACTTCTCTCGTGTTGATGATTAAAGTATCCTATAGGATATCAGGTTATTAAATATAAATTGTGTTAAGAAATCATTGATATTGTTAGATCGATAATGGAGTGTTCGAGAAACGAATAAACAAAAATAAGGTTCTTATTTGAATATCTGTATCTAATTAAAAAAAAGAATGTCACTAAGCGTCAATATTTTACGAAATTTTTCATCTTCACTAAAATGAAATAATTGTGTAAATTTCGTACTTTACAATTGAAAATAAAAGACAATGATTTTAATAGAAATTAACGAAACAATTTATTCATTTAATGGGATTAGATTACAGTTACTTTGTGGATTAAGACGGTAGTTGAATCAATGTTTGTTGAAACCCTTGGGTAATGTTTAATGCAATAACCAACTGTACTTGAAATGTTTATTTTACATCGAGAGTTCTCAGTAATTTTCTCTCTATTTTTTTAACATAATTATCTCATCCGGGAAAGACCCTCTTCACTTGGGGTATGATAATTTTATTATCTATACTAAATACCAAATTCAGACTTCTCAATACATTACGATTGTTACAACGAGATAACTCGTTTAATTATTATTATTTAACGTAATTCTAACACTCACAAACTTATTAATTTAATTTAAACACTTAGTGAAAGTACTCACAATACACTTAATAACTACGTATGATATTGTACTCATAAATATTAATATTTATTCATTTGAATTCACAATAGTGTCATGACTATAATGCTAATAAACACCAATGATCCGTGGCCTTCTAATAGCGAATGTAACATGACGTAAGTATCGCGTGCACATTAATTGCACGAGATAATCCCCACCCACGGTTTCTCCTTTGTGGTCAGCAGACCTTTCTCTCGCAACAGACAGTGACACAGTGACCGTGTTCGCAGAGGGCCTGCCATGCACCACTTAAATTTGATTGTGCTTTTGATAGCCACGCGCTGTCTGATACTGCGCGAGGTTGCCGCGCAAACCGAGACCGATTTTAATTTCGCTGAAACCGTATATGCAAAAATATCCGGGGCATGTAAGTGACCTTCGCTCATTTTTAATACGCTCATTACGTCACATGTATCGTGTTTTTATTAATTCACAGGCAGGGCGATCATGAACCTGCAGATTGACTCGATGAATAGCCAGAACGATATATTGAAGACGATGAAGATATTCTTTCTAAACGGCGATGAGATGAGCAATTACCCTATCGACACAGCGTACAAAGCTCTCATCAAGCCGAACGTGTTCGACATAACGAAGCAAACCAAAATTATCATTCACGGATATCGGGACAGTGCTCAATCTTCAGTGTCACTAGATTTAGCTAAAGCGTACAACGAGAAGAAAATGTTCAATGTTCTTTTAGTGGATTCAGAACAAATGATGAATAAAAGATATATGTTATCTGTGCATAACGCTCGTTTAATTGGAAAGAGACTGGCTAATCTCTTGGCTAACTTGGAAGACTTCGGGGCGAGCGCTGTAGATTTTCATTTGCTCGGAATAAGTTTGGGAGCGCACACGGCGGGGTGGGCGGGGAAATATTTCCAAAAATACAAAATGCGTAAACTGGGACGGATTACCGGTTTGGACCCCGCGGGACCGTGCTTCTCGTCTGCGTATTCAGATCAGCGTTTGGACAAATTGGACGCTGATTATGTTGATGTGATTCATACGAATAAATTAGTGCAAGGTATAACGGAAGCTTTGGGGCATGCGGACTTTTACGTGAACGGCGGGGGGCCGATGCAACCTGGCTGTTTGATGCCCTCCTGCAGTCACCTGCGTGCGACGAAACTTTACGTTGAAAGTGTTGAAACTCCTAAATCGTTAATCGGCGTACGGTGCAAAAGCTTGAAGCATTTTGAATCTAATGCCTGTGAAGATAAAGACTTCGCAGTTCTCGGGTACGGCTCTTCATCGTCGACGCGAGGTCTTTATTTTTTGCGGACGTCAGCGGATCCTCCGTTCGGCCTTGGTACGGATGGAACTAAAAATAATGACAGGCCAACGAACTCTTGGGAAACTCTCATTAAGAATTTTTAGCTCAAGTTAGAACATTTTTTTCAGATGCCATAATAATCCGCTTAGAGTGATTGTACTTTCACGTGAGATTGAATAGATCAAATTAACATTTTGTAAAATTTTGCAGTAAACAAAATTACTTTATAGTTAATATACAGTGTGAGCAATGTTCCATTATAGTAAATAAGTGTATATAATATAAGAAAACGTGATCAATATATTATTTAAATGAACTTTTTATTATAATAAGTGCACATTACGCAAATTTTTTAGCACATCTTGCACGCATTTTGAATACTCAAATGTAGCAAAAAGCCTGATACGTTTTTTAACGCGAAACTGCCCAACGGACCGTGACTCGAATTAGTTTCGATTTAAATACCCATTTGTAAATAATTGACCGCAAAACAAATGACGCTCTTTGCTTGCGTCACAGTTTCATAACTAGTGCTTGCCGCGACGAATGCAAAGCCCCATTGACATCGCAGCACGAAGAAATGTAAGGGCTTGTACATATTAATATTAGTGAGCATTCGAATAAAGTGACTCCGAAATTAATGTGCTACAAAAACAATTTTTTGGGAACAAACAATGTAAAATATCGGTGTAAGTATCTGAAATGCCTACAACACAAAAAAAGCAATAAAACATTCTAAGTTTATTCTTGAATACTTCGTGATAATAAATCATTAAACTGTCCTAATGATCTAAAATCTAAATAATATGCTTTTATTCCAGGTATTAACTAGATATAAATTAGACGATGTCGTAGATGAAATATTTATATAAAATCAAATAAAATAAAAAATAATTTTTTTTAGTTTTAGATAGTCTGTAGTATGTAATTGTACATCGGATAAAAAACGTAATTGTTTTGAACATAAATGTTTCAATTCGGTCGTCAAACGGCAATAGTGCATTCCACATTAGTTTTAATTAAGTGCAAACTCACTTTAGATTATTGTCCTATTGTGTTCACATATTTGCTATAGATCTGTACGACAAGTGGGGCCAACTACCTATTATCTAATCGGTGTTACTTAATCGATAATAAACTGAGAGAGGAAAGGGCCAATCGCGACTGCCGCAGCTACGGTAATTGACCACTGTAATTACAAAATTATATCAACGATTTTTAGTATTACTATGAGATTCCATAGCATAATATAGTAAACTACGGGGTGCACAGCTATGCTTAGTCTGTGGTACACAGTCGAAGATCGTCAAATGTATAATTTATGGTTCTTTAAAGGATATCGCATATACAGACAAGCATTCATTTATATACATACTATAGATTCGAAGGCACATTAAAATCCAGTATGAATACTTCAGTTTGGTTTCTTAGGACATCGGTCTTGTAATAGAATATCTGCTATAGCGTCCATTGACGTCAATAAAATGTTATTTAATGTATGCCGTGCTTTCCTTAACAGCGTATTCATCGATTAAAAAGGGGACATAAAGAGTTTTGTAAATTGTAGTAACCGAGCATATTATAATAGAATATTGTCTATTTCTGCTCTCAATAAACAAAATTTTATTTAGGTACATTGTGTATTATGTACAAATATCTACACGTTTTTGTATACAGTAACATTTATTTTGTGATTTTCCTAGATATTTTACACACATCGCACACATTATATTATTGACTCACGTTGCAAAATGAAAGTCTCAGTGTAATTTAAATTGCTATAGATGTAATGTTGAACATTTCCCGTGTATTTAATAATTCACCTCACATTAGTGCGCAAAATGTTAATTATGTAGAAATCTCGATTTGTACCCTCAACTATAAAGGCAGGTGTTCTTAGATTGCCCTGTATTATATTTCAACTGCTTGATACACATTACACACCCGTTCACTTAAAAGCCTTGAATAAATCTACGTAATAGTCGAGGATGGTTCTTATGGAGTGAAAAAGTAAACATGTACTACAGGCGAAGACGGGGCGGACCAAATTAAAAATTAAAAAATATGTATAAATCATGTGAACAATGCCTTACAGGAAAATCACACTGCACGCCTATTAACCCATTGACCACCGTAAGGCCCGATCGGGGCGCGACACAATAGATTTTCTATTGTGTCTGTGATTCCGAGGACTGATGGATTAACACGAAACACCTTATTTAATAAAGCGATGAGTAAAAAAAAAGAAACACTTTATTATTACAAAGAAATCGCAATTATTCATGGTCTCTTAGCAAATTTAAAGATTTTTTTCGTTTTAATAAGATATTTTATCAACGATGACGAGTAGTTTTAAATTGTAGTAAGTAATGTAAATAATAAATAATTTATATAATTTAGTTGTAAATAAATTGAAACACTATGTGAATGAATAAATGTTTACAAAATAAATGGCTTGTGTTATTTTCCTATCTTCTCCTTTTAAAAAAATACTTACAATTTTTTTAATTAGGTATAAGAAAATGTAACAGATAAAAACGAATATCAAAGATTCGTTTTTTTAAAACTATAGTCAAGGTAACTTTCGTTTACAATATGGAGACTAATTTAACAGTTTTTAATAATTAATTATGCACCATTCCCTAGGTTTTGAAATTAGTAATACGAGTTTTTATTACATACTAGGTTTCCGCCCGCGGCTTCGCCCGCGCAGTCAAAGAAAAACCCGCATAGTTCCCGTTCCCGTGGGATTTCCGGGATTGCGTCATTTTCCCGGGATAAAAAGTAGCCTTTGTCCTTTCTCGGGTATCAAAATATCTCCATACCAAATTTCATGAAAATTGGTTCAGTAGTTTAGGCGTGATTGAGTAACAGACGGACAGACAGAGTTACTTTCGCATTTATAATATTAAGTATGGATGTTGAAAATAAAACTATTAGGTTTCTCGTATAGCTCGTATAGCTTAGATAATTGTATTACTAACCACAATAAGTGGTTATAAAGTGAGGCTAAAGTATGTCAAGTACTTTAGCAATTATTTTATGATTTATATTATAATGTAAGTGTTCAAAAACACAATCGTGAGAATTTGAAAGAATTGTACATTTTTTTTTGCAAATTGAAGGGCATTGTACCTGTTTAAATTCTTTTTTAAAGATATCTTTTTTGCAACAACAAATTTAAGCTACATTTTTTAATAAGAAACATTTTCTTACGTAGTTTTTAATATGTTAGTTCTGTAATTTCTAAGAATTTCTATTTCAGCTGCTGAGAGAAAACAATATTTGATAATTAAAATATACGAGAATTCTTCTACTATTATAGTATTTAATCTGAGATATTATCTTGAATCGCTTTGCAAATATGATTTTTGTTTTAAATGTTTCTTTTACATTGACCATTTATTTTATAATACCCAATTTGACGTTGTAGCGAGGCTCTACTTGGGTGTTCGTTAAAAGGAAATAAACATAAAATAATAAATATTTATGCATTTACTCATTAAGCTTAAATTCATAGTAATAACATTTAGAAAACATGTCTGTATGTTATACATACGTAATTTCGCACATCATAAACTATGAACTGCAAGAAAGTAGAGTTAATGAAGGTTCATTTCACTACATTTTTATAATTATAAAACCGCACACAAAGCAAACAAAAATAGCCTAATTACTCTAAAAGTCACATACAAGTCTGTTCAAATAATAAAAATGTAGTTGCGAAATTCCGCCACGGTCCGGCGAAGTTCAAACATTTTTATTTTTAAAGCCTTTATTCTGTCATCGTAGTGGATTGAACGCGGAAGTTATTCGTTGTGCTTCACAACCGAATACCAGCTTAACTGCCACTGTTATTGTAATTTACGTAATTCCTTATGTTTCATTTTGAGCCTATTGATAACAAAATAGTTTAATTTCCACTGTTATTGTAATTTTATGTCCGTTGTTACTTGTTACGTTTTAATTTAAGCGTATTGATAAAAACAAAATAAAATGATTGTTTAATTTACACTGTTATTGTAATTTATTTGTTACGTTTTTTATTTTTAGTTGTTACGTTTGATTTTAAGCCTTTCAATAAAAAATGAGCTCAATTTTCCTTATTAATAACTTTTTATATAAGATTATAAATGCGTCATATTATGGTTGAGTTTTAAAACAGTTATATATGACGAGTTAAGTACCAAAGACGGTGACGTTAAATATTTTTTTATCATTTAATGTCTAAAATTATGGAAAAGCATTTGTAAAACATTATGTCCAAAAATGCCTCTATAATATTTAATTTTGTTTTATAATAAGAGATCTCAAATTCAAATATTATTAGATACGTAATTTATTGACCAATATTAATGAGAAAATCTAATTAATAGATTTTTTCGTGTCAAGACTCTATATGATAAATAAATATATAATATTTGATTGAAATTAATTAAATGATTGTATAAATACAGTTATGAGAACTTTGCGATTGTTACCCCACAATTACCTTGACCCACTGACAGCGTGCGAAATATTTTGGGATTTTAAAGAGCTGGTCCATTGATATTTGTTATCTTAAAACATTTTATGATTATAAGAATATTTTTTTTATATTAAAGTATGTATTAAAATAATCATAGGTAATTATTTTTTTCAAATAGGTATAATTATTATCTAATTATTTTATTAATTGATTTATAATAATAAATCACGATTAAAAATATATTTTACGATTATGAAGCAAATCAAGTAAGAAAAAGAAAGAAAGGTAAACAATCAGTGTTGTGAATTATAATGTATGAGATGAAACTAGCTGGCTTCTATTACTAACAAAATATTTAAGTTTGATTTCATTAAAAATATGCATATTTTTCAGCCAACTTACGAAAAAGCTTTAACGATTTTGGTGAAACTAAACGAATGTAGATTGTTAATAAATAAAAAAACTCAATAATGCAAGATTAGACATAAAAAGCTTCGTATTATTTATTTATATTTAAGTATTTGTGTTTTCCTTACTCTGTTCTTTTTTTATTTTTACGACATCATTCGTCTTACCTAATAGTTAGATTGAATCTTGTTTTCTCGTAAGTTATCGGTTTCTTAGTCCTAATGTTATTATTTTATTGCCATAAACCACACATAAACTGACCGCTCTCCATCTGAAAAGCCAATAAAAAATAATAAAAATGACATTACGTCATTTGAAAGTAAACATCAGCCCCAAAGGATGGTTCTGTACATAACGGGTTATTCTATTGAATACTGAGCTTTATTTCTACGACTATTTGGTTTAAATTATTTTCGCAAGCAAACCATCATAAACAACATAGTATTTTCAATAGGCTTCAATAAACAAGCCGCGTCATCTGTATTTGTATCTTTTAATTCCCGTCGGTAAGTCCCCACATAAACATGGATCATGCCGGGTGAAATGGAATAACCGCTATAAGTGTAAAAATAAATGTTTGAGCGATTTAACACCTGTGGCCGTATCGCACGGCTACACCGCATACCCTCCGCTTTATTCTTGTCTCGACCCCACACACAGTATTTTCAACTCGATATTGGTGATCGTAGTTATTACGGGTACCAGATTTGTAGAGATTTTTATACTTACTTTTTATATGATACAAGTGCTTTGTGAAATAGGGAATTCCAAACACTGATCTGAAAATTACAAGCATTTTATATTGATGTTGTAGAAATAAAGTCTATTACGTAAAGTAATTAACTTGAAACACGCTCATAATGTTTACATTCGTGACGTCATCATTTTTTCGTGACGTCCGATAATGCAAAGAAATTATATAAAATGTTGGATAAAATTAGGTTGATTGTCGAGCCCTCTTCCATTACATGAAAAGTTTACATAAGTAGGGGAGACCGAGGGGAGTTGAAACAATTTTCACGTTTTGTTTGATATAACTCATACTATTATCAGAAATCTTATGGTACTGGTATCAATCGATAGGTTATTCTATACACTTCCGAATGGTTAGCATAAATAAAAGGTAAGCGTTAAAGATGGTGGTTCAAAATTGACTTAATCGTAACAAGTCAACTTGTTTCAATTCCCCTCATACCGAGGTAAGATGAAACAGAGGTCGAGGAGAGTTGAAACATAATGATTTTGGGGAGTAATTTCTATTAAAAATAAAAATGATGATTAAAAATGATGATTTAATTCAAAGGTTTTAATTAAAACTTATATTTTCAAGTAATCAACGACTTTTATAAGTAATATTTTAATGACATTTCAGTCAAGTAGGTCTAATACAAATAATAAACACCTAAATAACCAAAAATTAACATGCGTAACATCAATTATAATCAGTCAAATCAACAAAATGTTTTACATTTTTATAAAACTAAATCTTTGACATAAAATAGTTAATAATCAGTCGTTTTTTAAGTATGTATTACAATCAGTACCTACTATAAAGTATTTAAGGAACAATAATCTACAAAATGTCAAAGACAAAGTTCTCCACCAGCACAAGTTTCATGAGCCCACAATTGGCATTTCAAACATTGAGCCCACTTTTCTTTGGATCTGTTATTTGAATATGATTCCATACAGCAAATACAGCAGGATTCCTCTTCTTCTTCATCACTATCTTCGTTTCTTAACAACCTTAACCTTTTTAGTTTTACAGCCTGGTTTTAAACTTATTCTTGCTTTAGTTCATCCAGTAGGCATGCTTAAACAAATAAACACATTAAATCAACAATAAAATCCGATAATCTTCGTACTTTTTAGCTATAATCAGATATTAAATTGAAAACAAGGAGAGTTGAAACAGTCTGTTTCAAATCACCTCGGTGAGAAAAAACCTCCCAATTTTTATTCAAATCACGACCAAGCAGTAAATACACAGAAATCAAATTTACCAAGTGTAGTGTATCTATGAAATAGATATATACATTGTCTCACGTACACCAGTGGTGGGGACAGCTTATAGCTGTCATTAGTCAGTCGACGGCCGATGCCGGACTGGAATGGACGTGTTCCCGCACTATTGAGTGTAGTGGTGAGCCAGTGCAATTCTACATATATACGTACTGTAAGCACAGTACAAGTGGCGACGAGGTAAAAGGTCAGTGTTACAATATTATAAAGAGTACGCGTGCAATAAAAAGTTTTAAGAAATTTAATAAAAAAAGGAGAGGGTATGTAGTAACATACCAGAATTCATTTTGAAATGTTAAAAACAGAATAACCATACGTCCGTTGGTTCATATTAAATACAAATGCAATTTCAATCTTATCCAAAATCCTTCACAAGTTAAAATAGAACGACAAAATAAAAATAAAATCTTTCGAATTTTAATCTAGTAATTAGAATACGCAGTTATTTTGGTTTGAATAATTTATTGAATATAATATAATATAATTTATTGAATTTAAGTAATTTATTTTCAAGACATCCTGTGAGCATAATATAATGTAATCAGGAGAGGTTAAACTTCTTGTTATTTTGAGTTAATTATATGGTCACACACTCACATTGAGGAAACCTAGTTTAGAGGCTTCTGTGATAATAGATATTTAATGAACAGTACCGTGTTTAGGTTGTTGGTAAATAATTACTCACTCACTATTTAATTTCGCTTATTTGTTCCACTCAGAAGGAGAAAAAATAAGTATAAACTTACTATGTACACACTGAATTCATAATACACTTATTAGAAATTAAACAATAAATGCTGATAAAAACAAATAGACAAGGAATAAGAACGAACGATTTTAAATTTAAACAGAATTAAACTGTATTGAAACATTTTAGAACTACCCGCACATTAATGAATATTTTAGCCGCAGAACGCATACAACGCTTATACTGCGACTCGTTAAATGCGAATATAAATATGAAATAAAATATTTAAAATACTTGTCTGAGTAATATATACATAATATTATAAAAATGCATACACTAAAATACTGTGTGTTAGCCACACCTAGTTTTATTATATTATTTAAGTGGCAAACTATTTAAGTGTCTTAACGTTTTCACGACTGCTACTTATCTGTAACTAATTTCGTTAAAATTAGAAATTAGAAATAAATATTTAAATTGTCGTTAGACTATAAATAGATTGGGTAAATTAATATATATCCATGTTTGTTTAATGCATAAAAAGCCACAATATAAATACAAGTGGTAACCTGTAGTAATTACCAAGATGTGACAAAGTATTATGGACTCGCAACCGCCATTGTTATAATTTTATATTATTATGACATTACATGTAAATTGGGCGGCTAAGCATGGGACGACCTCCCACAAGATGGACAGACGACCTGGTTCGAGTGACTGGGAGTCACTGGATGCAGGCCGTCCAGCAGTGGACGTTTCATGGCTGAAACGACGACGACGAGTAAACTCGTTTGAATTTCATATTCTATTTGAAATGAAAATAGATGGACTTCCATTAAATTGGAGGTATTGACTTCCATTAAATTGGAAGTATGGACTTCCATTAAATTGGTAGTATGGACTTCCTTTAAATAGGAGGTAGGGACTTCCTTTGAATAGGAGGTATTGATTCCCTATATATAGGAGGTATGAAAGAAAGAAAGAAAGATGACTTCCTTTAAATAGGAGGTAGGGACTTCCTTTGAATAGGAGGTATTGATTCCCTATATATAGGAGGTATGAAAGAAAGAAAGAAAGATGACTTCCTTTAAATAGGAGGTAGGGACTTCCTTTGAATAGGAGGTATTGATTCCCTATAAATAGGAGGTGTTGATTCCCTATAAATAGGAGGTATGGACTTCCTTTAAATAGGAGGTAGTGACTTCCTTTAAATAGGAGGTATCGATTTCCTTTTAAAAGGAGGTATGGATTTCCTTTGAATAGGAGAAATTGACATTCCTTAAATGGGAAGTGTGCCATCGGGACGAGGCTACTTTACATTCGAACGTTTTCAATGGGAAAATGTATCCAACAGTAATTCTACGTGTCACTCTTTGGTTGGTGCCAAAGGTAAGGTGTCGACTGTCGAGGTCGACAAGTGCCAGCAGGCCGGCAACTTCACTTTGCGCAGCATGGATGGCGCTACCGCTCTCACCACCGCTTCGAACGCCATGTCATCGCGTCGTGCACAGCAGGAGTCGAGCTTCGAGCGTCATGCATCGAGTATCATTCGTTGATAAGCAACACGATATCCTAGGTACCGTGACATCACATCTGGGTCCGCAACACCATGCCTGGTGTCCGCTACCACGTCGAGCAACGTGTCAGTCAACACATCAAGCCGGTGTTCATCGGAATCCAGGGTGACGTATAACTGGGTGACTGGTACCAAACTAATCTGTATTGCAATCATTCACATAAAACGGTCAGTAGATAATATAATTTCACATTGAGTGTGCAATTAGAAAATAAAGTAAGTTTTCAAACTGTAGTAACTTCACAATGATGCGATGGTAATACTGAACAGATTTTGTTGTAGGTTGTAACGTACAAAACCAGCGTGTAGTTAAATCTTATTACATTAAATTTAACCCAACGTTTTACGTAGTTATATAATTATTATCTCGTGTGATTTTACTAGTATTTCACGTAGTTTGGAACCTACTGATGATCTACATCAGTAATTCATGATACATATTTCAAAAAAATAAATCCTGTGGCGTAAGCACGTCTTTCATATTAATTGCACGAAAAAAAGGAGGAATAAATACTCAAATTATGACCAGATATCAGAATAAACTATATTAGCAACGTGTAAAGTTTATACTGCAAAAATAGTTTAAATTCTAGAAGTATTACAATCTACCTTCATAAATACCAGACAGTTTTAAACAACTACCTATAAATATATTGCAGACAGGGTTGATAAATTACTTACTCACTTACTTACTTATTAATTATTGACATCATATTGGACATGCATTTGCAATAATAATATTATAAGAGTAATTTCGTTATGTATCGAAATAACACTAGTGACATACCTACCTAATATTGTTTAATGTAATTTAAAACATAAATAATTTCTCGTTCAACTACGAGTGGAAGGATTAAGAATCTTATAACTTGTATATAGGTAATATCTTTGTAATTACATTCCGCAAATAATGATGATAATATGAATTTAAATATACCTTAACGGTTTTGTAGTTAGCAAGTTAACACTAGCAACGAAAGTCATTGAATTGAACGTAAACGATAAACATTCACTTGTCCATATATTATAATGAAAAACCATTTGCGAATTATTTTGAATTGATTTCTTGACTACCCACGTTAGTACGTACTAGTCGACAGATCTTACCCTTGAGAAATCGAAATGACATGCTATGCAAAGACAGCTTTATAACTACTTGAATAAAGATGAAAAGTAATGCGTTAAGTACATAGTTGCATCAGGAGATTTAATAAGTTTTCGTAACTTTTGATTAGGGCGTGATTTCCATTTGACTTTAATGCATACTTAATGAAAAAACGTGATGTACACAGTACAGTGCCTAATTGACTATGAAAAAGAGGCAGGTTTAATTTAATCGAATAGAAGGTAAATCGAAACACTTAATACTCGCATATTTTAATACTTTCTTATTTACGCAGTTCATAATAAAATGTAACAGACTTTGATTATATACTCTAATCAAAGGTAACAGTTTTAGATAAGCAGTTTAATTACGTGTTTAGATAAGCAGCTGACATAACGTAAATCCTATGGTTAGAATACGTATCTTGAATTGGTTTTTGAAGGTTGTTCATTTATTGTATTGTTTAAGGTAATTTAGAATTCAAACAAAAGGTACTTAGATCTCAAGAATGTTTGGGTCTGTTGAAGATTAAGATATTTAGATTGTTTACACAAAAAATACAAAAATAGCACGGTTATTGGCGTATACAAAATACATAATAATATTATCGTCAGATAAAGTCAATTGGTTTAAAGGAGAAACTGAACACGTTTTTAGTAGGTAATTGTGTAGCTTTAGAATTCAGAACGCAAATCCTAAACATTGAGACATTTGCAGTTTGAGTAAAAATCAATATAAACATGTAGCATTGAATTTGGAGGTGTACACTCATCAGTACGGCATCTTGGCCACTTACAAATATGCTGATATTAAAAAAAAAAATAAAATAAAATAAAAAAAAATAAGAATAAGAATAAAGTTAATAAGTTTGAAGATATGCAGATACTTTAAACTTATGTTAGGTAGTAAAAACATGAAGTTCAATAATAAGTTTTGTACTATTTTTTGAGCAAGCCAAAATTTGTAAATTTAGATAACAATGTCATATTTTCTATAATTGTCTAAAGGAGATTGCCCAAGTGACTATGGCACTTGGTATCGCAATCAAACTTGTTGTGTCAAGATGAAATATAGCTCAATTTGAAGTTTGATGTTGGTACTTTTAGAAACGATTAAAGTTTTCTTTAAAAAAATAATTTATCGAGTTTAAACTAACGATGAACGTTAAGTTTTACATTTATTACATAGGTAATATTTTGATTTACAAGACAAATGTGAAAAGTGAATCGTAATAAACATTATTTCAAAAGAACGTCAAACAATGCGTCGAACACATTCATTCAACATTCATTTCAAATAGATACTATGACATGACGCAGGATGCTTGCTAGAGAGATAGATATATGTGTCAAAACAAAAACTTTTACTTTTATTTCTATTTATTCGGTATTATTTAGACTTAATATTGATACATATGATCATTGTAAATGCAAATAGGAATTAACAATATCGCGAATACGTGGCACAACTAAAATTTTGCCGATGCCACCCGTGGTCATTCTCCTTTGTTGAACTGTCGAATACTACAAAATGTCTAATCATTTTGAAGGACAGACGCTGTTTATAAAATGTTGGATAATGTTATACACTTCTATACAATATTCGTTTGAAAATAGAAAAAAAAAATTTTTTTTGAAAAGGAAGGGCAGGGGTGGAAGCTAGTACGGAATGAGTTTATCAAGTATCAAACGAGTAGGTTTGATAAGTATGTTCTGATTTTAAGAGTTCTTCATTAACTTAGGTTTC
Organism: Colias eurytheme; assembly: GCF_061535395.1. Classification (NCBI taxonomy): domain Eukaryota; kingdom Metazoa; phylum Arthropoda; class Insecta; order Lepidoptera; family Pieridae; genus Colias; species Colias eurytheme. The sequence continues at coordinate 9,791,970 of NC_142993.1, read as the reverse complement.
AAAGTTCTATTGGGAATTATTGATTAATAACTTGATAACTGTATAATTCTATAATTTTTCATTATGTGATTATTTGGAGCGAAAATTAATTAATTTTGAAAAAGGAAGGGATGTAGTGTATCTATGAAATAGATATATACATTGTCTCACGTACACCAGTGGTGGGGACAGCTTATAGCTGTCATTAGTCAGTCGACGGCCGATGCCGGACTGGAATGGACGTGTTCCCGCACTATTGAGTGTAGTGGTGAGCCAGTGCAATTCTACATATATACGTACTGTAAGCACAGTACACCAAGTATATTTCAAGAATCAATAGATAATAAGTTTTTAAAACGTATATAACTCAACCCAAAAAACAATACCAATATTAAAGTACGAGCATCGTAAAAAATCATGAAATACTTACTTTTTACGATTTTCGGCACATGTCATTCAGAACTACACAACTGCACAACTGACGTCATCGGCATGAACTGACGCGATAGCTGGTGGCGGGAGTTGGTTAAAAAAGACGTTGCCAGATCGCTAACAGTTTTAAGTTCGGAGAAATCGAGACTGTTTCAACTCACCTTTGTTTCAAAACCCCTCGGTCTCCCCTATACACCGTTGTAACGCCTACGACATGAAAATGCGTAGCTTTTGCCATCGCATGACGTCACTGTTCTAATGAAAAAATTAGTTAATACGAAAACAAAACAATGTTTAAGTTTCCTACAAGTCGATTTGTTGATCGCACCTCGCCGATTCGATTTGACACCTCCTATAGGATTACGTAGTGACCCGCATCCTATGTAAACTTTGCAATATTACGTTAATCCCTCTGATTACATAATATAGGCGCTTGTGATTTAAGTGATTCAAAGGGCAAAGTTCGGGCAAACTATCTTGTTTTAATAAAGATTAATTTTCTTATCCCGTTCTTGGACGAACTTTCTGTAACAATCGCTGAAGAGGGCGGACTTTTTAACACAAATATCGTTTCCTGGAAATGATAATGCCAAGTCAGGGTTAACAGAATATTCTGAATGCTAAATATTATTATAGCTGTTTTTGCTTATAGCTATTGTTTATCATATTATTATATGGAATTTGGAATTTTCTCGCATTACATTCATCTAGTTTTATATCCACATTAATAATAATATAAGCGTCGTTGCTTCTTTGAAAGGAAGATACAAATTTTCGCCGCGTCTAAATGTGAAAATCATGTAATCGTAACCGTATAATAGGAGCTTCTTCCTTATCTCGTAAGTTTGCGATATCTTTTATGTTGATATAAAGCTTAGACCTTAAATCTATGATACTTTGAATTGCTACAACGAATTCGTCTTTATGGAATCAATTTTTAATCTTCTTAAAGGTTAACTAATTTTTTAACTAACTAATCCTATATATTACAAAAAAAATGTATCTATGTATTAACTATGCCTATTAAATTAAATAGGTTTTTTGAGTCCACTATTAATAATGCATGTTTTGTTTCAAAATGCCTTAAGATTGGGCGGTGATTATTTGTATGATAACTTCAAAAGCTCTTTTAAAGGAAGTCTGTTTGTTGTCAATTTTATAGAGTTAATTTTTGAGCCGGACGTTATTTTTTAGGATTCCACTCAAAGTAAAAAAATAATTTTGCCGATCACAGATAGGGTAGAATTATCTGTTTATAAATCCATGTTCGTGTTAAATTTGATAATGCTGGACAAGGAACAACAAACAATTATTTTAGTTCAAACTTTTTGTTTCGACACACGTATAAATAATTAAAACAGCAGGTTCACGCCATTAAAATATTAACCGAAGCTATCATTAATTTCGATCAAAGCTAAATATTTTATCTGGGCAAGGGTGAACGGTAAACTGGCGCTGGCCTTCGGACATAATTTAATTATGAATTATATTCAGCGCTTTTCAGCAATTTCCTTAACTAAAATATTTACGAAGAGAACCGAACTGCTTAGGAAATCAAATTCATTTTCGTAATTACATTTTTATCTTGGAGCGGGTCAAAAATGTGAAAGGAAGTTTTTCATCGATGTCAAAAGAATAGATTCGTGTTTTCTTAATGTTTAAGTTTTTTATGGTAAACTTTTTAAGGGCGAAAAGCTTAAGCTTAATGCTTTTCCACAGCTTCGCCCGCGTTGTCAAAGAATAATCCGTATAGTTCCCGTTCCCGTGGGATTTTCGGAATAAATTATATCCTATGTGTTAATCAAAGTTACCCTCTATGTGCGTGCTGAATTTCATGAAAATCGGTTTTACAGTTTTTGCGTGAAGTAGTAAGAAACAATTATACAAACTTTCGCATTTATAATTAAACGGGAGTGCCAGTAACAATGAAAACATTGATTGCAATAGTAAAACAACAACTGGTTTATTTTTCAATTTTGCCTAGTTGTGAACATAAATTCAATCTAACCTTACTAAACTTGAAGCTCTATAAAACGCCATGTTATATAACAATTTGGTAGCACTGGTTTAGAAAGCAGTATCAACCGAGTATTCTCGAGTACTTATAGTATTAATTATTTTAATTACTATATTTAAAACAAAATAAAATATTAGAAAGAAAACATAAAAGAAAAATATACCTAGATAAAGCTAATCTATGTTAAACAATTAAAACTTTCTCGCTTCTCGAATGTCTAAAGAATAATCTAAGTTACATTAAATGAAATTAATTATTTTATCCAAATTAATGTGAGATGAAATTATCTGATGCCTTTTGCCTACTAGGATTAGAAAGGTAATAAATACGAAATTTTATTACTCCAAATGTTGTGGGTTTTTAGAGTAGGCGTAACAAAATAATTCAAGTTTTACTTAACATTATAATTAAGCATACCTCAGACATTTATTTTCACGAAACTTAATATTACCGAAACAATGAAACCGTAGGCTAATTGTTGGTAACACGGATGGTTACAAAAATTTACTAGAATTAATACAAAAGGTATTAAGTTTGCGGTTTTTTCTAAGAATATAATTAAACTTTCCTGGAGATCCTGAAAATAAAACGCCTTATCAAATTTTTTGGCAAAATTTCCACGACACAATTTACATTTAATCGTTTTTTAGGCTTGCAATTTGTGTAACACTTAATGAATATGATACTCAAAAAAAATTTTAGCCCCTAATGCTTTAAAGATATGTTTGTTTAAATCTGCTTCGAAAAGACAACAGTATTTCTTTTGGTTGATAGTGACTACATTAAATAAAAATTGCTTCGAATATTTTAACTCTACTACTTGACATTCGTCAGTGATGGTAGCCCAAAGTGCAAATCAAGGCTCTAGATAAGACCCAAGAAATCAGTGATTCAATTTTGTTAAAGGTTTCATTCAATAATAATCATCTATACAAATATTATAAAGAGGAAAGGTTTGATTTTTTGTTTGTTTGTTTGTTTGTATGAATTGAATAGGCTCCGAAACTACTTGGCAGATTTGAAAAATTCTTTCACTGTTGGAAAGCTACATCATTTCTGAGTGACATAGGCTAGGTTTTATCCCGGAAATCCCACGGGAACGGGAACTATGCGGGTTTTTTTTTTAAAACGCGGGCGAAGCCGCAGGTGGAACGCTAGTAAAGTATATGCAGGAATGGAAATATGTAACGCCCAGTAATAGACTACAAGCCCGCATAGGACAAAAATATGGGTCAAATGAACCACCAGGGGACATACCTAGAACGATAGCAGAGCAAAAAATAATAAGATTCATCACTATGCCGTCACTTGTAAGCTGTCCAACTGAGTGCAGATGAGAATTGAAAAGTACAGGTAGACTCGGTAAATTTTGGTCATATATTTTTGTACGGCATTCTTAACCATCGATAGATCCATTAAAAATAATAAGAAACCGCTCAGTGCCGTACAAAAATGGTGGTCCACCAAGTCGGAATTTTTATTTAATTTCCGAGAGTTACCGGGGGTAAATTTGGTCATTTGACCATGTACGGCATCTGTGTCATACTATTGCTATACTGCTTTTAATCCATTATTCCGCAACGCCGTACAAAAATCATGGGGACAAGGGGAAAAAATCGAGAGTGAACAAAAACTCCCTTTTTATGTATCGCTTTCAGTTTAATTTCTTCCAACAAAAACGTTAAGATGACACAAAAGATAATGAGTAATGACAATGCAAATTGCAATTCGTGTGAACAAAAAAAATATAACACAAAGTGACGGTAGGTCGAAAACAAACGTCGTAAACATACAGCCCACCAAGGACAAATTTTCAAAATTTTCCTTAATACAATTAACCGATCAAAACATGAATACTAACGAAAGTCTTTACGCGAATTTAACATCAAGTACAGAAAAAATACAAAATAAAATATTACCACATTGCATGCTTTCTTACTAATACGTGCTAATACGAACATAATATGAGGCTCGAGAGCCAACAAAAAAAATCAACATTAGTTGGTAATTGGCAAAAAACACAATTTAGAAACAGGACGTTTAATTACATTGTTTTTACATTTAAGACTGACAACTCGCGTAATTCCGTCCAATCCGGGATGTTTTTCAACTATAATACCATATAACCATCTTCCAGGTGGAAGATCATCCTCCACTACTAACACAAAATCTCCAAACGTCGTAAACAGAGAGTTATAATCCCCTCTCTTTCCCCACTCCAGGGGGTCATTTGACACAACACGAAATAAATTTATTTTTAAAGTATTTTATGCATAGATAATATTTTTTCATGTGCCGTACATTTTCGTTGGTTCAAAGGGGAAAAATCTGAAAAAGAAAAAAATCCATATAACGAAATGTTTGCTTTATATTTTTATAATAAAATATAAATATACATTAATATAAAGAAGCTCGAGGTGGTTAATTATCACCTTGGAAAGTCGGAGTCAGGTGGAATGGACTCCGTTAAATTGATGAACTAATAAAAAAGCTATGAACGGAAAGATGTGAATTATATGCAATCAGTCCATGAATACAGGTAAAGTCACAAGCAAATGCTAGTAATATATACATATTCAAAATATACAACTAAAGCGCTTTCAAATGATACCAAACACGGCATATTTATCTTAACTTTATTTTCTTACTCTGTATGTTTTGTCCGCTAAAGGGCGCCACATTAGATTTTGTGAAACCCCATATAGCCTTTAGCTAGCTGGTCGCTGGTTATCCAGTGAACAATTCAGACGCTTCTAATGATATGTCATTTGTCGAATTCTGATAAGTAGTTTAGAAGTTACGAGGGAATAGATGAACATACATACATGACCTGTAAACAACCATAACCCTCCTTTTGCTTTGCCGTAGTTGGGTAAAAATATGTTAATGCCGTACTGTATCAAATGGCCATAAAGCACCCTTAAAATTGTAGCTTTCGTCGCTTTCATCAGCCTAAAAGATGCGGTCTGCACAAAAATGTACGGCATCGTTTTTTCCTAATTTATCTATGTTAATACTATTTAAAACAACGGATAAAGTGTAGAAAACTATTATATTTCATTAATCTACGATGTTTAAACTTTAACAAAATTTCTGGTTTTGCATTTCTCTATAACTTTTTTTAGAACGGTTTCTTTTGAACGGCAATACTATAAAACAATTGAATTTTACAATATCATGTTAAAAAAAAAGTTCCCGTACAGGGTCAAATGACCTTACAGCTCTTTATATCAAGAATTCGATGAAATTAAGATGATTATTGGTATACATTTAAAAGAACAATTATTTTTTGACGGCATTGCTTTTAATAGTACTTTTGAGTGCTAGATAATGTTTTGGAACCGAAGCCGTACTTAGTCAAATGACCCCGTGGAGTGGGGAAAGAGAGGGGATTGCAACTCTCGATTTTTTCCCCTTGTCCCCATGATTTTTGTACGGCGTTGCGGAATAATGGATTAAAAGCAGTATAGCAATAGTATGACACAGATGCCGTACATGGTCAAATGACCAAATTTACCCCCGGTAACTCTCGGAAATTAAATAAAAATTCCGACTTGGTGGACCACCATTTTTGTACGGCACTGAGCGGTTTCTTATTATTTTTAATGGATCTATCGATGGTTAAGAATGCCGTACAAAAATATATGACCAAAATTTACCGAGTCTACCTGTACTTTTCAATTCTCATCTGCACTCAGTTGGACAGCTTACAAGTGACGGCATAGTGATGAATCTTATTATTTTTTGCTCTGCTATCGTTCTAAATATGTCCCCTGGTGGTTCATTTGACCCATATTTTTGTCCTATGCGGGCTTGTAGTCTATAACGCCAAGCCTTTGACATGTGAACCTAAAAATAAACCTATCATTAGAACACATTTATAAATAAAATTCATACCAAAGGAAGTTAATCAAAACGACAAAGAAAGTAATTCAAAGAAAGTTGCAGCGTAGTGCGCAATCTGGAGCCGCGAGTATAAAAGTGGTTTTACGAAACCCGACGAAGTACACTCGAGTTCAAATCGAATTTGAAACCGTAAAGTGGATAACAGACGACGACTAAACTATTTTTAGATTTTAGCTAAGGGCGTGTTAGATGAACGGAGGTGATAGTATTTTTTTCTCCGCAAAGAAATGCACTTTTAAACATGCTAGACACGTCAGATTGTCATGCAAAAGAACGCTAGACGCTAGTTTATAGTTTGACAGACGGAGTTTTTCAAGGAATTTGGGGGAAAAGTGAACAAAGCAGACTTGAAGAATTTGTATAATTTAAGAACTGGCTGATGTGAGAGACATTGTCCTATCTTCGCGCGAACTAGCGATTAATCGCGTGAAGCTTAAAAAGCTCTTAACGTTGCATTTTTTAACTATCGCAAATTAGGTTAGACTGTCTTTCATAACTGCTAACACTAATTTGATAATATTATTCACATAATAACAAACAACAATAAAAAAATTGCCATCGGAATTAAGAAATTAAAGACTTTTTAACGGATTTTAAACGCGATTTATTCATTATATTAGACTCAGACCAGTCTCCCCGTGACCACGCTCGCTGTAAAGTGTTCGAAACGTCGGGAAAATAATATAATGAATAAATCACGTTTAAAATCCGTTAAAAAGTCTTTAATTTCTAAATGTATAATACTCGCGTAAAGTCAAACACTAGAAAATACCATCGGAATTAAGCTTGAGTATTTTTATTAAATCGTTTCAAAATTCATTTTCAGTACAAAAAAAACATTAATATGCATTAAACACTATCCTTATTTCATTTCCTATGCATAACTGGGTTTCCGTTCATTTCTGGTTACCTAGACAAGCATACTCACTACTAAGTTAGCGAGTTACCAACTTACCAACCTTCTTCAACTACCAAACTTGGTTTTCTTAATGGATATCCAAACGTTATTGAACTATAATTTGAACCGCTACATAGTTACAAATACACCTGGAGTATGAGTTATTTTTTAAGAATTAAAAAAAAAGACTATATATAGAAAAGATATATAATATGTAGAAATTGTGTAATATTATGAAAATATAGAGATGAATTTTGTTTGCATTTGTAGGTTCAATGCACCGCATGCTATAAAAATCTTATATTAATATAAAAACCGAAATATGAGCGATACGAAAAATTATATTGGAAATTGATATAATTTGAATTTGGGCTTCCTACTAAAGAGTAACTAGGGAAGTTAAAAACGGAAGGTTAAAATATTGGAAATATCCACAGACAAACAGAAACATGTATTAAATATACATATACCACTGCTCATTTGCCTCGAGGGTAAGGAAATAAAAGGAAATCTTACATTGTATTAATAACATAAGGAACCACATCATATTTGCGTATTAGAATTTTATATGAATCCAAGGAGGATTTTATAAGGAGGGAAGAAAATCCAATCTTTTTAATCAAATTTCAATGATTAAATCTTTGCTTTAAGTATATATTTTTAAGCTATTGCATAGCTTCTATCGCGGGCCTTGAGCGCGGGGACCGAATCCAGAAATTCCGTAACGAAAAAACCTCACGCTCCCCACTCCGACGGGCACGGAGGTGTGGCTTGCAGGCATGCTATGCAATACCGCTTTACCGCGGCAGTCCTGGAGTGCCACACGTCTTTTTTATATAATGCGATACTCAATCTTAAAGTAACACATAAAGGAAATCCTTGGCAGGCTGTGCTCGATAATTTTTCACTTGTTAATGAAGGAAGTTTTAATTACATTGGGAGACAACTTTTGCAGTTACAGTCGCTGTGTATCTTATTTATCGCTGAGTGTATGTACACATATTTCTACCTTGTTCGTTACATACAATAAAAGTTTAAAATTCATAGGAATATGTTATATTTTGATATATATATAGAAAGTGAAAACTTTGTATGTTTGTTATATTAAAATATATTTTTTCATAACTGTGTTTTTATGTGTAACCGTATTACATTTAAAATTTTTTATTTTATTTAGATTAGGTACAATAGAGCCTAGAGGTTAGTGTTTCTAAGGTATGTATGAGTATGAGTATGAGTAGAAATATATTGTGAGACAGTGAGACAAAAACAGAGCTTTTTTAGTGACTTTTATTCTTATAAGGATATGTTTTAATATTACTTTAATACGGGTGACTAGTTATAATATTTTATTTAATTCATTAACAGACGTTTATTTACTTAATAGGTTTACGGTAAATGTACTCATTTATCTAGTACTATATATAAACTGTATTTACCTTAGGACTGAGTTGTTGGTTCAAATGTCTGAAGATTGTTTATATACTAGGAACTCACTTGTTTATTCACGATAAAGAAAAATGGATCGCTGTTTAAACGTATTCAAAAACGGGTGGATAATAAAAAAGATCATACAAGTACAGGAACGAAACAGATAATAGGACTCTTTGTGTTCCGTCTGAGTGCCGTCCTCTCGGCCTTTTCAGCGCCAAACAAGAGCGTGTTCCGATCTATTTAGTTTGAAAAGTATCCTAAAATTCTGCTGTGAAATAATGATCGAAATTTCAAATATGCAAACGTTTTGTGTGAGAGTAATAGACTCAACAAAATTACAGATTTTCTACAACAAACATAAAAACAAAATTACCACAATTTCATTGAATTTAATGTTACGGTTGTTATTATTTTCTATTCTCAGAAAATCCACTTAATATTTCATTATTGATGCGAAAAACGATGTAAATAAACCAATGATGTAACGCAGTAATCAGTATAGTTAAGTTTGCTATGACATTATTCAATATCGGTACGCAATCGAATATAAATATAGAGTCAATAAGAATCACCAGTTTCGCAATCCAATTGCTGTAATTTATATACTCGGGCTATTATTTCCAAATCAAGGGGTCTGGAAGAAAGTACTGGACCAGGCCAGGGCCCACTCGCGGCTGTAGAGCCTCAGATAGGATAGGATAGGATTATTTCCAAAAGGTAATAAAATGTTATAATACCTATATTAAACCAAAATTTATTTTTTCGTTATTTAATTATGATTTCAAATTTAGACCATAAATAATAAGTGCTATATTGCAATGGTATGAATATAAGTAATGGCAATAAAAGCTTCTAATGTGGCATTTTATTTTAACTACAAAAATACATTCACATCCTGCCTTTCTAAATAGAAACAGTAAATACTGTTGCATATTTTGTAAATTATATTGAGTACTAGCGGTCCGCCCCGGCTTCGCCCGTGGTACATAATATTTACGTTTTCTCTACATAAGAACCATCCTCGTACTTCAAGGAATATAATAAAAAAAGAATTATCGAAATCGGTTCAGCCGTTCTCGAGTTATGCGCTTACATTTTGCGATTCATTTTTATATATAAGATTTTTATATATAAGATAATAACAATTAGTATGGCTTATTCCAACTAATAAGCCTCGTATTCATTTATTATCACAGGCTTTATAAATGCGTTCCGAGATTATTATCATGACGTCGCACCTCTGAATTCTGACGGTTTATCTTTTTCCTGACGTAAATAAAAGTGTTTTGTATGAACCAGGATTTTATCAAGATAGAGTGCAACAAAATCCTACTAATATTATAAACGCAATAATTTTGTAAGTATGGATGGCTGGATGTTTATTATTCTTTCACGTAAAATTACTTATTACAATGAAATTTGGTATGGAAGCTGAAGACCCAGAATAAGATATAGGATTTTTTTCCCGGAAATCCCACAGGAACGGGAACTATGATGGTGGATAGGTGGATATGGATTTTCTTTTAGACGCGGGCGAAGCCGCGGGCGGATATCTAGTTATCTATAAATAGAGATTATTATTGGTATTATTGGTTTTTAAATCATCAATATGAACTTAAACCTATAAGTGGTTAAATGCATCCAACTGGAATGTAGACCAAAGAAATATAACGATACAATAAATAGATATTCAGAGAATACAACATAAATATAAGCCAACAAAATAATATTTATACCATTAATTTCGCGCTCGATATTTTCAGTCGTTGATCTGGAAAAGTTTTATACCTTCCAACTTTTAGTACGTTTGATGGAAACCACAGCAATGAAATATTGATTTTCTCCGGAACTACAAATAAAAATAAGTCATTTCTTAAGCGGCTATGGAAGTACTTGAGCGGCTGCATTTTATTGTTTGAAAATTTACTACATTTATAGCTGCACTGTTTTTGTTTTTTTTCTTGAAAACGTGAAAAGAAAAGAGAAAACACTTTTATTCTGAGTGAAGAATGATTTAGTCTCGAAGTTATAGTTTTTCATTTCTGAAATCGATATTCTATGTTTTAAATAGATAGCATTAGTTTGATACTACTAATGAAGCAATATTATTGCTAATTTTACATGTAATGATCCACATTTATGACGTTAAGATAGCAAGTGCATAGCGATAGGAACGAGAATTATTTTGGTAGGTAGCCTGGCATGGATTCAATCGGGAAATAAGGTTGTCAGTCAATTTAATTATTTGTTTTTCTATATGGAAACAAATATTGCAATTTGTTTGCACCAAATATAAGGTACTACACCAAATATAAGGTAAAAAATGGTATTTTAAAATGATACGTCATCTAAGTCATAATGATAAACCTAAATCTCTTTTTTTAGTGATTATAATTAATTAACCTATGGTATACATATAATATCATACTTCATTTTATAAAAGTAGCAGTAAAATTATTCAAACTATTGCCAAAGAATAACAGAAATTTAGATTAAATTAGAGTTACACGCGATTATTGAATGTGACTATAATTCTTGTCAATATGAAAGTAAAATCCATTTGAATTCGCTTTCTCTCCTCATGATCCGATAAACAAGAACTTAAAAAACCTATATCACTCAAAGAATTTGAAAGCTGCTCTATCAATTTTCAATTTATCTAATACGAACCAAAATTAAACTTTCCTATTTATACATAATACTTGTTTATATTGAAGTAGCAGCCCTATCTATGATGTTCAGTGTTGCTGAGCCAGTCGGCATACTTACTATAAAAATACATTATGCTCGTGAATTGTGAACGCTGGATTTTTATAAATTCCCGTGACAATTGCTGGTAACCCCCTTTTGTGGACTTTTGCATACACATCAAACGTAGTTTGGAAGCTATTCTCTCGTGTCATTGTCCTAGAAGAATTAATTCTGATCCTATTATAGTTTTGTGCATCCGTAGCTGATTCGTCAAGCAATATTTCGCCAGAACAGACTTTTCATCGAAGAAGGACTACAACACTGTGACAAGAGATTTTTATATACGTATGATTATGATTTGTATAAAAATGAAACAATTACCAATATATTAGTTCTTTTGATTCAAAAGTATGTCTTTGTCTTTCTTGTTATTGATTCCACATCTATTTCACTTGGCTATTTTTATTAGTTGTTCTTTCTGTATCGAATATCAAACGAGCTGCCTGTCGTTTATACCCTCAATACATATCACCAGGAGAAAAATCTAGGCTAGTCTTGAATCATAACATAATTCAAAAGACAATTTCATATTAGAAACGTGCTTGACCATAAAAATGACATTTTAATTAATTTATAAGGTCGCATAATGGTCCATACCCGTTTTTATCTAGAGCTCAGTTCTATCCAATACTGTGGGCGGTGTTTATCGCACGCCATTAAATACGCTTTTACCTTTGGCCTTATATTTCAATTAAAACGCTTTATACATAGTCCACACGCTGTGTATTGCTTTGTTTATTTGGCAAAACGTAGCTACATAAATAACAATTCGCCGCTCAATAGGTATAATAAAATATCCATGCAATTTAAAACATGTTGCGTTGATTAATTTCAACGGTTTGTTCGCGAATCAATCAAACGGCATTCACAGAGACAATGCTGTGTCAAATATATCACAATTTAAATAAACCAAACCATACTGCCACACTATTGCCCACCTTTCATCTATTGTTAACGAAAACGGCACAAATTTACGTATACTAGATATTGTTCCATGGCACTTTTACACCTATATTGATTAATGTAGAGTTGCTTTTCCTGTGGACTATTTAAAGCTCGTAAATTTGTATAGGACTTGTATGTTCTCCGTAGTGAGAACACTAACATCACAGTAAAGTGCTTTTATGGAGTACGATTTTAATCCGAATACGGGAAAACATTGCACCTCTGTCTATTGTGTATGATACAAAATACTAAGTAGTAGTATCGCTATTTCAAAGCACGGCACATACATAGTACGTTATAGAGAGGATAGTGTTTTATGACTACCATTATTGACGATAATAGGAAGGGAGCTTCGGAAGTAGATTTGTGGTCTCCGTCTACAAGGATGTTTTATTTTTAATAAGTAACCAAATAAAAGGTGATAATAGCTAAATAAGCATGATGAAAAAAGTTTAACAACAGTTAAAGTTCAGTTATACATATTGCACTTATCAAGTTTCTAAAGGAGAGAAAAACCTAGCTCCAGACAGAGCGACTAAAAGTTTATAATGCAGCATTAGAATATTTATTTGACTGTCCTTACGGGAGTTAAGATAGTATCAATTCCACATCTGTTACTTAGGAAGCTGTGGTCTCTAGAGCCTGAATGTTTGTAACATGTGTCAACCAGTGAATTTATCCCTGGAAATTGTTACGCAAATATGAATTCTGATATTCGTACAAATATTGCAACTCGGGCTATTTCTGGAGCTTGTGCAAAACTGTAGTTTATGTTTTATGAACAAATTGTATGCGTAAAATATTGGTTTATACTTTACACAAATAACTATATAATTGATTGACTCGTACAATTAAATTTATTCCGCGAAATCTCTTTTTTTTTCTGTTTTCATTTTTGTTGTTTTAAAAAATCTTTCTTCTTATCCTCTAAGAAGAAAACATAAAAACACAAATAAGTGGTAACCAACCAACGACTAATAGAAGAATATTCTTTATACAATTATTAATCGTTAAATTTTCCAGACACATCCACAATAACTAATTAGTTTTATTGAATAACTGGATATATCCAGTTCGCTTTAACACGTTAATATGGTTGTGTAATTACGTTTTCATATTGTGTTCAAGCTGCGTGAATATGCTAGTGATCATTGTTGATTTTAACAAAATTAAAAGCGGTTAGGGTTGTCAGTTGATGAACAATTTAGTTCATTCTTCTTTATTATTTCTTTTTAGAGTTTATACTTCACAGTTTATTTATTTTAAACAATTGCACTGTACATTTTGAATCTACAGATTAAATAATAAATAATAATTATTACTTTACACTTTAATGTATAACCTATATTTATTTTGAATCATTACAACAATTCTAAACGCAAGTATAATACACTTTTATTCACTCGCAAAACACAGCATCACACACGACACAAATATGTTATCTTTGTAAAAATTCAATATCGTAACATTCGTCAAGCGCGCATGTCATCGATTATTTTGAATTTATAGCTGCTTCGTGGACCGCAACCTTGCGAAAACCATCTATTTTTGCAGTTCCTGCGTGATTGCATCCTGTGTACTGTGTAGTATAGTGATTATGGCAGACAATTTCCTATCCCAGGCTTATCTCATAAGCTTACAAATAAGATATAAAGTGCACTTTGTAGAGTAACTTTGCGTTTGACGTTTAAGTTTAATTCGAACTCCCACGACGAGACAGTTGCGGGATTTTAATATCGTATTGCGATTATTTTATATAACTCTTTTTGAAATAGATTAAAGTAGATATTAATAAGGATACGGGCACTTACAGACCTCTACGGAGTTAACCTTTTCAAAATTAAATCCTGTCGATTAATTGATAAAAAATTGTAAAATTATACTATGATACAATTTAAAAAAAGTTACAAATAAACGTTGTTAATGAACATAAAACATTTAGTCGTATTCCAGTAAGAACTTTTAATGGTACGATAGTTCAAACGACAAATGGGAAGAAAAACATAGCTTTTTAGTAGAATTATGCTTTATACTCGTAGTGATAAAATATATACAGACAGATTGCATTCACAAATTTATCGTTTAAATACAAAACTTAACAAAGGCTAGTTATATTTTCGGCACAATATTGTTTATACAAAAATTGTTATTTTTAAAGTATTGTTGTGTAAATTCAATCCGAGCGATTCACTTTTAACCTTTATAAATGACGTGATAAAAAATTATCATAAAATTGTACAGCACGATGAGAAAATTTCTGTGATATTTTGTTCAGTAATGCTAGGCGTCCATTAGAGGCGGATCGGGCCGGGCCGCATCGCAACGGGCCGTCTCTAATGGACGCGCTGTTTGCTCCTGCGTCCACCTGTACGGGGCGCGGCGGACCGCCTAGGCGGATTTTATCTAACAGACGCTCGCCGCTCACATCCGCCTGCCTGCGTCCACTAGACGGGCGGGGCGGGCCGGGCCGCAGCGCACCGCCGGCAGAAATCCGCCTGCGAAGCGATATCCGCCAATGCGTTGCGGCCCGCCCCGGCCCGATCCGTCGCTAATGGACGATGTTTCATACAAAACATAGGCCGGCGTATTTTTGCGTTGCGATGCGGCCCGGCCCGATCCGCCTAGTGGACGCCAGCCATAAAAAAGGAATATGGCGGACAATGCGACCGGCAGCAAGCAACAGGCTGATTAAATCAGTTCAGTTATTCTTTAGACTTTAAATACATTTAATATCGCTTCTATGCGTCTCTTCGAATTAATAAGAACAATTTTCCTATAAAGAAAATGTGTATAATTTCAGTTTTTATAGGTAGAGTTATTTAAAAAGGATTTATAATCTTTTTAATAATTTTAAATGAAAATGATTAACATTTCTTAAGCCGGCTTTAAACATTTATACTCTTTCATATAATAAATAATGCTTGCATTGCATGTTCCAGGAAAACCTTATTTAAACTATTTCTTAAAGAATTTTGAATTATGCGTTAAAGGAGTTATTAATTAACCTTATTATTAATAATATCTGACTATTTAAATATAGTATTAATTTCCCAAGATTTCTCTCTTTCTTGCCTTCGAGAATGCGCTACAATTTCCTTACATGCAACTTATGTAAGCATAGTCCTACCTACGCCCCCCACACTCAACTATGTCGTTCCATTACCTCGGGCATTAGGAACATTCCCTATATATCCCATCTATAAGGTATTTTAAACTCAAAGGCCTTACAAAGCCTGGCATACATATAAATCTGAGTTGCGCTGCATAAGGTTATATTTGAATTGCAAATGCAAATTAAGCCTTTACAGAGCTGGCTTGGGCTGAGTCTGAATGACCTACTAACTAAAAGTGAATTAGAAGCTCCCCTTATGTCGTTGATCACACAGGAATTGGACACAAGTGTGTTTAAATACCACATTAACTAGTGGAGCCATGGCGCTTCCAACTTTCTATCGTTTAGGGTAGAATTTTCGTGAAGATTTATCAGCCAAAACAAATAAGATATTTACTCAAAAACATTGAATATATTACAGCCTGACAACGCACCTGTGACGTGTACTCAGACTCGGGTTTTCAGACGTAATCACTATAATACAAATATCATGAAGGACGTAGATTGCTCATAAGAAACTCCCTGCCACTCAGGAGTATTACTTTTAAATTTTAATTCAACAACGTACTTGTACCAATTGTTTACAATCCAACTTGGTTTATTGATGTCAGAAAGTAAATACAATTGTGAA
This sequence comes from Colias eurytheme, assembly GCF_061535395.1. NCBI lineage: Eukaryota > Metazoa > Arthropoda > Insecta > Lepidoptera > Pieridae > Colias > Colias eurytheme. The sequence goes on along the minus strand of NC_142993.1, from coordinate 9,775,865 downwards.
ATATTATACAGTTCCCAAGGAAATAAACATAATAAATCAATAAGTTTTTGTACCCATTTTCTAAGATTATTTGGTTAACGATTTGGTCTTTCAAATGAAATATACTTTTATATTTAGTATAAATCTTTATTGATGGGAATTAATAATCTATTAATTCAGTTGAAGTACATTTAACGGATAAATAGGATGTTTTTCAGCAGAAATTAACGAATCATTAGAGCAGATATCCTTCAGCTACGCCCGTTGATTTCCTGTTTTCCTGTGGGAGTTTCAAAAAACCCCTTTCTTAGCGGATTGAAATAGCAGTTACCCTGGAATTCGCAGCGTAGGAGTTAAATAAATTGCATATTTTTGTATTCTTCCTCGGACCTTTTTCATTTCTATCCACGGCGTTCTCGGCAATTTTATAACACGCTTCTCACTGTTCTACCTTATTGAATTTATTATTACATCACACGACATACATTTATGTTAATATCATAGATCTCTTATAAATATTTAATAATATCGGGTCTTTTTCGGACTTTCTTCCACGGGTTGACTTCCACTGAATATGTAAACCAGCGCTTGGTTTTGAATATTCACAATATAGCTAATTGTACATATACAAAATTACATAGTTTAATAAAAGGATTTATACTCTTAAGGCCAATATCACGATTTTCTGCTGAAATAAATGATTATTTCAGCAGAAAATCGTGATATAAATGATTACATTATTTTATATTTTAACTGGCTGATAAGCTAAACAGGACTTATCCAGAAGTGAAACCGACATTTAATCTTTTAATATAATCGAGTCAAACAACACGATACAATAAACTCTATAAAAGTGACTCGACGCAATTGTGGCTGTGAACCTAATATCTGTTTAATATTAAAACGACTCCGCATAAACCGACAAAGGCACCAGAATGGGCTCAATTCTATATCCAAGTTAAGTCATAAGCCATCGCCAGTCTAATATAAAAATGTCTGAGTATTGTGATAAACGCGCTTTATCTAAGAAATAGTTCGCGTCAGATTACACCCACCTATAATCCGACTGAAAACAGAGCCATAAACTTCTCCCTTTTATCTTATGGCCTGGCTTGTTCCTGTGACGTCATGGGAACTGATAATGTATTAAATTTGAAGATAAATCTCACGTGTGTTTATCCAATTTAGAATAGAAATGAAAGTCTTAACAACGGTTTCTATTGCACGGTTTTAATACTAGTAGATGCTTTCTTATTAGTGTAAAAGTTTTATTGCGATTAAGGGAATAGAGATGGCTTGTGTTGGAGTGTCCATGGGTTTCTTCGTTCATACCGTTTATCCTACTTTCTGTTACTTAAATGGAACAAAAATTACATAAAGCTTTCAATGAAAAGCTACAGTGAACATGAGTGCAATCGGCAATCTAATTTAGTCAGCAGATTAAGAAACGATGTCGCTTTGTAAACTGATTTTATCACGCTCTCTAATCAATGTTCGTGCTGAAAAACAGCTAATTCTCGTATGTTGAACTGGAATACCAAATAGAGACACATAAAGTGCGCTCGGGAAAGTCAATAGATTTTGTTCTGACGTCGTCGGATTTTGGTCGAAATGGCGCGTCTATTTTTTCGTGTGTTTGCGCCCAATACTTTTACATCGGTAGCCTTGGTGGGTAATAAAGTTTAGTGGTCCCGCGTAACGCTGTAAACATTCACGACGTGGCACATACTAAAATGCGTAAATATTCGTTTCCATATGATTTATAGTCGCGATAAATTGAATTTCCATTTCTATTTACGAAAGTGTATGGAGTATGTGAACTTTTATTTGATGGATTCATTCAGGATAAACAAACTGTTAAAGACAACGTAAATTTTTGTTTTCAATAAATAGATGTTATATTTTTTAAGCTCCTTCTAACGATTTATTAGTCTGTTATTTACATTGCATGTATAAAAATCAAACAACTTATACTAACAAATAGCTTATTATGGTTTATTCTATATTTATAATCTCACGTGGACTGAACATTTTCACGGAATAGCCGATCTCCGTAAACATTACCATTCCTTATTTTCTTTTCGCGACAAAAGCTTTTCCAACGTCCCATCTCTAAACCAGAATTCGTTGAAGTTATTCCATCGATTGTGGTTAGTAAACTTAACAGACAAATAGTAAAATTTAAATCATCTAGATTTATTTTTAGTCGATGTAAAGTTTATCACTTGTTTTTCAACATTAAAGCTCATCACTACAATATAGTATAAAACCGGCTACTTACGTATCTGCAGCAGGAGTAATGTTGAAATTGGACCCTTAATTGTGATGTGTATAGTCTAATATATATTATAAAGGCGAAAGTTTGTAAGGATGTATGGATGTATGGATGTTTGTTACTCTTTCACGTAAAAACTACTGAACCGATTACAATGAAATTTAGCACACATATAGAGGGTAACTTGGATTAACACATAGGATAGTTTTTATCCTGGAAATCCATCGGAAACGGTAACTATGCGGGTTTTCCTTTGCAAACGCGGGCGAAACCGCGGGCGGAAATCCAGTTGCCTATAAATGCAGTTGCAGGGGCAATTTAGAGAACATCTGAAATTGCTCCGACCACTGACCAACCGAGATTGTACAAATATCGCCCCTGCCCCTGTACGTGAGTAGCAGGCATTAAACAAAGTCGCTTTTACCGTCCCTATGTATGATTAAATCTTTTAAACTACTATTAATACTATTCAGATAATAGATGGAGTGATTCAAGAGGAAGGTATTAGTATATAATTTATTATGTTTAAGACAAAGCGGGCAAAGCCGCGTGTGGAAAGCTAGTATAAACTAACTCTACAAATATAGAGTAACATCAAATGTAACATAATAACACGCAGAGATACACAGAGGTGCAAAATTTCGTGAAACTAATGATATCAACCTATTTAGGGAGTTAGTTACCTTAAAATAACCAACATTAAGCGGTCACTAAACTTTGGGTGTCGGGGAAATATTCATAAAGTAAGCGCAATAAAAGTTTTGTATTATAGTATAATTTCATTCTAAGGCTATTTACCTTTCTCGTGGTTATTTGTTTTATTAATCATACAATAATACTAAAACACAATATAGAGACTACCTTTGTAAACTCTTTGACCAAAAAAATATGAAAAGCTCCGGTCAAAGAGTCTTCTCGATCTAATGATAAACACACATTCAAACATCTGAACTTTCATAATTTATCTACTGTATTACATACCAAATTGGATTTTGTAGTTGATCTTTACAAGCAAAGCAAGTCTAAGTAAATTTCTCAAAAATGCAATAAGTGTTAATGAGAATTGTACATTTAAATTATATAGTTCATTATAAATCTAGTTTATAAAAGAGATTCCGATTACATGTGACACGATCGATGCATAGCACGAGGATATATTAGTGGACAACTATAAATTACTCTTGTGTCATATAAACAGCACAACAAAAATAAAGATTACAGAATATATTTCCAGCGTATAAATCTGTAAAAATATAATTAATTAACATTCATCTTGTAGTCTCGTTTTTCCTCTAACATTGAAATTCACAGAAATAATGGACTGGCATGAGATCTTGCTTGTGGGCGATTTGAGCCAAATTTTTCATGTCATATCTAACATTTAAATAAATTAGATAATTATAATATGTCCTACAGCATTGTGCAAGAAGACGCTCGGATATTAATTTCATGCTTGTGAAAGATTGTTTATAGAATATCACGTTTATTTCCTAATTTATTTATGTCAATTTGAGAAGAAATACATATGATGTTTTATTGAAAGAACTATGGATATTTTATTCAAACTCGCTCATAACATACATTTGATAAGTTTGGTGAACATGTAGATACATTTTAATATAATTGAAACAATCCGATCGATTAATAAAATGTATCTAAAAACCATAATGTTTATGGCTTGCCAAAATTCATGAGCAGTCAAAAAGCATTTATAAACTCGACGTGAGAGTAAATGTAGTTGATAATAAATAATATAGTTTAATTTTAAACAGGTCGGGCGCAGTGGCTCCTCGCGATCCGAACGTGCCGGTCGGGCAAACCCACGCGCCTGCGCATAGTGCAATAATGTATGTCACTGGTTATGTAACTGTGGTGTTCATTTGTGGTGGAAATATCCGATTGTTTTATGATTTTGTGTGATATGATGGTCATGGACCTGATGGGGATACTCGTATTTCTTTGATATATTGTAGAGCAATTATATTTTTTTTTGAGTTTGAAAAATAAATTACGAGTAGTGAAAACAAACGAGTATTTACGATTTCAAAGATTTTATGATTTTCTTAACGTTTCTAATATTATAATATAACATAAAACTAAATACATTTTTATTGAATACAATATGCCATCGTGTCATTATATCTACATAACCCTCTACATCCGGTCTTTTACCTTCAATGTGGCCATAATACAAAAATATATTTTAGTAAAGAAATAAATAATTAAAGTGACATAGAATAAAAACTTTTCCAATAGAAACATGGTTGTATTTATAGAAATCGTATCTTCACAGGTGGATTATTTTACTTCCAGGAAGGAAAGCCTTTGCCTAATTACTAAGGATCTATTCCTTCGATCAAGTACAGGTTTCCGAGTAGTTAATTGTGTAGATAATGTTTCTGAAGTACCAATCAACGCTTGATTACAGGCCTCCTAGAAATCTGTTGCTTTACATGTGTGGCAATACGTTGAAATTAAACCACATAATATAATCAATATCAACATTAATAAGGAATAAATATATAATTTATTATTAATACAGGTAGAGAATATAATTTATAAACATTTTATTCCACCAAAAATCTCATACAAAATATTTTTCATGAGGTACAAACTTCCAGTTCATTGCGTGTAAAATATTGAATAAAGTTTTATGTATTGGTACTTCAATAGGAATACGAAATATGGTAAAATATTTAAAAATACACAAGATAAAATATAATAAGCGAATTTATTTCGCTAGTATACTAAGGACGAATCGGGTTTTCTAATAAATTATTAATTTTCGTCGACTCTGGCCAGTTATTTATTTCTGTTATTGCTTTCTTCGCTATTGTTGAATTGCTTTGCGAAATCTTTGACAATACTCAAGATGTTCATTTTGTTAGACTACTTACTTAACTTATAAATAATACATTACCTACCTTAAATCATTCCACGTTTGATAAAGTCAGCAAAAATAAATATGTTTAAAAGCAATATTTAAAAACCACCCTATTATTTTAAACTTTATTTTATTTTATTATTTTGATTTTATCGTGTAAAAAATATAATTTTATCGAATCGTTTACAGGTTCTAATTTGTTCAGAATGTTCAAAAGATAAATATAAGGCTCCCAATAACTCAAAAATGAGCAAACAACCAAAATATTTGATTTTATTTACATTGATCATTATGTTTAAAGCTAGACCAAAATATACTTGTTATTCGTCCACGTGGGCTGAATTTTTCTTAATTACAAATAAATTTTTAAACCCTAAATTCTACATATTATTTATTAAAAATTAACTATTTTATTGATAGAGTAAAAGAAAACGTTTCAGTTTAATGTTTTAGTTATAAATACAATAGACAAATGTGTTTTAAAAATACATCTGTAATTGTTGTATTTTACAATAACCATTTCAATTTCCCATCGCAGTTACGCGAGTTAAAATGGCATATCCCTATACATTCAATTCTGTTAAAAGAATATGAAAAACAATAAAAACTATGCACCTGATCCTATAACCTATTCCATATTATCGATATCCATAAAACTTTAAATTTCATAGCTCGCAACACAATATGCTTGACAGGATAAGTACGTGACAAGATAGTATAATCACACTACCGTCGCGTAGATGTTACTGAAAATATTTAAATATTAATTCTGCAACACTTCTAGTACTATTTGCTTAAACTGAGGACATAGAAACAGCTTCAAGTTCTCTCAACACACATTGAATGAGATTGTTTAAAGTTCTGCGAGCTAAATCTAGGAAGCACTGCTGGTCAGGAATAACTGAGAAAACTTGTACGTAATCTTAATATAAATGTATACAAAGCAAATGTCAGTTACAAATTAAGATTCGAGACTTACCTTAATACCTTCATTTGAACTCGAGTCTGTTAAGGAATCCTCAAAAGGAAATGTTAATTAGGTTTTGACTTTTTTGCGGCATGTACTTTTATAGTTTCTTACAAACTTTGTAACTTTGTCCAGCGTCGTTTGCTCAAGAAATATCTTATTTACTTACTGATTTATATTTACGAAGTAGAACGGTAAGTTTGAATAATTGCAATGCATATTTTTAATTCGTATTCCACGCAATTGGGCGTTTCAAATTATCATTTAAAACTCGTTCGTGGAAATAAATACACAATTCAGTAGTTCATAATTTATGTGGGGATTTCGAGCCAATTTTAATGTGTTCCATGAAAATTAATCGCTCTCTCAAGTATGTAGGATACAATTATATCAAATAGCAGACTTTATGTTTCCTATATTCGATGATACATCGCCCTGAGTGTATTAATATATAAATAATATTAAACGCGTCATATATACCTGGCAACAAAACGTAATGGTAATGCTATTGCAATTAGACGCAAAACATACCCCGCATCAATATGTAAATCCAGTTAATCCATTAATTATATTGAAGTTACGTAACGTCTGTATAATATATTGTAGGAAAATAGTTTTCTTGCATTTGGGAGGTAGTCATTTACTTATATACGTGCAGAAACAGAAGGGAATAGAACATAGCGCTACTTTTTATATAAAGATGAGGCTTAGGAAGTTCTACGTCTTACAATACAATAATTTTCAAACATTACCTAGCACATGCCCAAATTGTAGATAACTATCTCACGAATCCAACGAGCCACTTTTCATAAAATATTAGCAAACATCCATCAGACCTTCCACAATTATTTTATCATACCACATTACCAGTATTCAATGAAACAGTTACAAGATTACGTTTTTAAACAATATATTTCGGTTAAAAAACTGAGCCACATATTCACGGAACTCGTGTTGTGGCAATAGATCTTTTACAACAATCCAACACGAAAACAATTCGTAACATTCGCTTCAACGAATTGTAGAATCGATTATCCGTTTGTCATTTGAATGAAGCCTTTAAAGCGACATCAATACGAGTATCGGGATATTCTGAACTCTGACCTTTGCCGCGAATTCTGTGAATTTGAGAGCTTATGGCTTTGATCGCTTGCCATATACCTTGAGTTTTTATTATATATTGGAGAGGCATTGAAAATGTGAATGCAATTTTAAATTAGCTATTTATTTCGCTACTTTATAAGGAAAAGCTCAACCGACGGGTATTTTATACATATAGAGCCATTATAAATATATCCACGATTAGTTTTACATTGAAATTTATAACGACAGAAAATCGATGTTAAAAGTAAATGTAGTTAATGTTGAATTAGTTTAGATTTAGCATGCTTACCTATTGCTTATTTACCAGATCCTTTTTATATAGGTATATCAAATATTTCATTTTTAGTAGAGTAGGTTCTTACATATTTAAGTAATTACCAATAGTATAAATCATGTGACATACAACTCTTGTCAATTTATTAAAAAAAACAACGCCCATCTCCCACATTAATAATTAAAGCTTAGTATAAAAGTATACATTACAGTTAGATTATTTATTTACTTTGTTATGTTATTCTCATGTAATTAGCTTTAAGTCTTTAAATGAGAATAAATGATTCTTTAAACCTATTTCCATGAATGAAATCAGTGAATGTGATAAGCTTGTGATTATTATAAATAGATATAAAGTATTCCATTCTGTTCTACCGCGTTAAGATAATTACGTTACTCCTGTTACGCAAAAGGTCAAAGCATCAGATACCTGCTTATACACGAAGCTTTTCAGCGCTGTCCTGAATAAATATTGCCGTAAGTGATATATTATAAAAAGAAAACAAAAAAACATTCTTTTCGAAGATACAATCTTCCATCGGGATGGAAACGTGGGTTAAAAATGATGGTTGTGTATAGCATTATGTTTTGTATTAAAAAAGCTTTATTCTTGATACTCGCTTTAAATTCACCCCTATTTGAAATTGTTCTGAAATTATTTTCATTCATTTTTTTCGTTGTAAACTAAATTACTCAGTATTATTTAAATATATGTATATACTGACATCTAGTATCATTACTGTAGGCAAATAGATAATTTCTATTTAGATAGAAATTTAATTATTCTAACACCGCATTATATTCGATAAGATCCTAAACCTAAAGAAGTTTTTAGTCACGTGTGCAAATGCTATGTAGATTCCTTTCGTAAATTTTTTTACAATTTATATCCTTAATTTATATTCTTAAACGAGCTTAATGTCAGTATTCATCAAAATTGACAAACAAAAGGTATAAAAATGATGCTGTAATTGTTAAATCAAACACAAACTAATACAAAACGTCCACATATATTATTCGTTTTTAAAATCATAATTAATAAAAAAATCGTTCGCGTGGAACTAGCCTTAATCCCACACTGAGTCAACAAACGCCGGCCACGTAAAAATACACATTCAAGTAATTCATTTGTGACATTTACATATTGCACATCTATACAAACAGAGTAAAACATTCTTGAGAGATTTATAGCACCGCGTTAATTCGTGATTTAAATCGAGATTTATTGGCACTATTGCACTCAATACTATGACTGTTATTACGGATAGAGAATATCAAATTGATTTATTTAACAACGGATATTATTTACACACGTTGATTATTTATCTAGTACCTTCTTACCTGTAAAAAACAAAGTATGAATCACGTAAATCTGTTAAGAAACCACGGCGAAATCGAAATCGGTAAAAAAATATACCGGCCGAATTGTGAACCTCCTCCTTTTTTTAAGTCGGTTAAGAACATTGCTGAATTGTTTATGGGTGAAAACTGAAACCTAGTATAGTATTATATTATTTTGTCGTGAAATAAACTGAATGTGCTTTTAGAGATGAGATCGTCATACATGCAAATTATCGATAAATCAGTCAATTGTTTTAATAGGTCTTAATGAAACCTCATATTAATTGTCTTTACAAATTGTCGTTGTGTTGTTGTTTTGTAGTTGTTGTTTAAATTGTGATTATTAATTTGTCTCGTGCAATAAATGAATTTGTGTATCTTGCTGGCTATAACGCTTTATTATGCTATTGCATAGGTTCTATCGCGGGCCTTGAGCGCGGGGACCGAATTGAGAAATTCCGTAACGAAAAAACCTCACGCTCCCCACTCCGTAGGACACGGAGGTGTGGCTTGAAGGCATGCTATGCAATAGCTTTACCGCGGCAGTCCCTGAGTGCCACACGTCTTTTTTTAATAAATTTTCTTTCAGGTGAAAATCACTCCAATCGAGCTTTTTGAAATAGCAATTTTTTTGTGTTGTATTATTTAAAATTACGTAAATTGAATGGCGATAGCCGATAAGTGAAAAGATTCGGTTGTCACAAAAATAAAAACAATGCAATATAATAAATGATTATTAATTTATTATCAGCACTTTATGACAAGTGACAACACATTTGACAACAATTCACACTTGAACTTTTACTTCTGACGCATTGGACACGCACGCCCACCGTCCCAGCTCAATCTGTATATAAATCTAGTATTTTAGGTCAAATCGTCGTGGAAATAACCGACTGCACCCGCTGAGCGACACTCCAAACTATTTATATAATACTATGAACTATTCAAAGCATGTCTGAGGAGATAAATGGATAACACGTTACAGTTTAGATGTTTGAGTTTTACTTTCATGTTTTAAGTCATCTAGTAAGGGTAGTGCTCGTATTAAAAACTTTAGAAGATCATGGAAGTAAAATAGATAAAACAATTTATGTGTAAAACATAGAAAAATAACTTTTAGAAACATACATACTTAGTTTTGTCCCTAACAACAACGTCAACCAGCCGTATGCAAAGTTGTTCTACATACAGAGCATAGTTTTTGACGTTACACATAATTTTCCTCGCATGCTACTAGGAATGTAACAGACACTAAACAACTTCCGTCTGCGTTACCTACCTGAGATAATTAACTGTTCAAAATATTAATTATTCACTCGGAAATGAAACCCTTTATCGCTTGTAATACGACGCGTGATTGGTTTATGGATATTGATTTATCTCATAAAGGGAAAACAAGCCAGGCATTATATCAGTAAAGGGTTGAAAGAATTAAGCTCGGTAATGTAATAGTCCCGGGGTTAGCAAACACAACCTTAATAAATATGTAACCTGGATGAGAAATCTCAGATTGTAGTGTATTAACAATAACATTATTTTCTTAACCTTTTACCAAAGCGGTTGTTCCTAAATGCCCGAACCTCTATTTGTATTGTGATTGTAATCTTGAGACAAAAATTCAATTAAGAGCGAGCTCGAATCACGCATGAGAGTTCCGTATGAAGTTTTCTTAAGTTTCTACTTTCAACAATTTATTTTTAATTTCAGAACTGATCTAATTGTATTTCTATTTTCAGTTTGAAAATAATTTTATATGCGATGTTAACGTAGTAGTAATACATTGCTTCTACAGGAAGATAATAATAATTATTATGTACGCAAATAATAATGAGTAAGCTACGCCATGATCAAAACCTCGAAATTCGTCTCTTGACTAGTCGTTCCTTTTCGTGTATATCCATAACTTTTGAACATTAATAAACCTAGTATAATTTTAGGGAAAATTAAATTTTAACACATCACCCAAAATCCAGAACATGGTTCGTTAAAATATAGTTAATACTCATGAACATAAGCCACAATATACTTGCGTTAGCTAACGACTGCGATTGTTATTTTGTTCGCTTAATAGCAGTTGCGAACAAAGTTGTTCGGACAAAATGTGGAATGAATTTGTGGGTTTGTTTGCGTTGTAAGAATCTGTAGCTCAGAATCTTATTCTGATAATGCAATTTGATAAAGAATTACATGTTCGATATTTGTCGGATTAATATATGCATATTGCTTGAATTGGATTATGCTGGCATCGAGGGAGTTTCCGTATTGTTAGAGATTGGTAGAATTCGCAAAATATAATATTATCGTTATATTAGGAAGCAGATATTATGTTATTGTGCTTTTATTCTACTAAAATCCCACTCGAAATTGAAACCCAAATTGAAACGTACCCAAAGTTTATTTGACTTTCGGTATCATAGGTAATAAGTAGTTTCCATACGATATCTCTCAAAAGCTAGTCTAAATTACTTCTATACAAAATATTAAATTGACTTCAAAACACATTTTGTGAAAGCATTGTCTGAATTTGCCCAGAAAGACTTTTACTACTTTTCCTAACATAATTCACTTTTTTGAAATAATAGGTCGTGAACGTCAAAGATGTTTTTCTTTATGTCGCTTTAAGACAAAAAATATTAACACTTTAAGAACGGAAATCATAGCGAAAGTTAAGATTCACTGCCCCCACATTTCATTGAAGATGCTGTATTTGACGTCAACGCGAGATACAAAAAGAACTTTATATTTTCGGAATTTTTGAGGAAAATCAAATTTTGCATTACAAATTTAGATACTAATTTCAATTTCGAAAGCAAACAAATCACTCGATATGTTATTTTAAGAATTGACTCCTCCAAACTGAGTTACTTGCAAAACTTTAAAAACACATTGCAATAAAGAGATTGCGTTAATGGATAACGTAAACAAGTCACTCAAAATTGAAAGATTAGTGTGAATAAAAGGAGCAATATATGACTTGAAAGACATGAACCAAACCACTCTATGTAATTTTCCTACATAGGTATTAGTCTACAAATTCAATAAATACGTGTATTTACATAACAGTAGTCATAGGAATTTACGTATCTCCCTGTTGTATAGAAACTTACGTGACGTAGCTCCGTAAGGGATAACTTTAGATCTTCGAATAGGATCTCTATGAAAGTCTTTGTTGTGTACAAAATAATGAAGTTAAACTACATTTGTACGAGGCGATCATAATAACTTCATAAAAAGTAAAATATCATAATTTGCAGAACATTACATTTACATTATTCTTGTAGCGTTAGTTTAAAGAAATATATTAGTACCACAGATTAGTACTTATATGAATACGGCATCTAATTTCATTTTAAATATCAAAAGAAGCACATACTTTTAATGACACACATACAATAATTTAATTAAAAAATCAAATGGATACAACTAAGCTGAATTAATAACCCCAAAAGAAACATTTATAAACTAATGAAAAAATGCCACCCACAATATATTTACTTATGAAACTTAATTAATACAGTTATTATCTACGTGAAAAAGCCGTTACGGTTAATGTGGCATTATAAAATTTCTTTTTATATTCGTAATAAAACCCACGGTATCTTTATTAACAAAACTATTTTTACTGACCAGCACCATGGCTTTTCCTTGCGTCAAGGGCCAAACTTAATTCGCTACGGAGTTAAATGTTTAGATTTTTACAGAATTACGTAGTTGGAACGAATTAATCCTATTTTCTAGATTGTTTTCAGGAAAAAGCTTCCAAACTTTTGTTCTGTAATCTTAAAAATATATTGACGTCAAACGGATCATAAGGAATACTAATCACAAAATTTTCCATGAAATATTTCAATGTTTCATATGGCTATATGGAAAATTTTCCAGTAAAGAAAATTTAGAGTAAATTGAGTAAAGCCCGTATATTATTCGGAAACATGTTGAATTTCCACTTACTTGTCTATGTTTATCTACAATGAAGTGTATTTAACTCGCTCAAATATTATTTTAATTACATAATCACGATTTATGTCGTTTATTTTACAGTTTTCCGATTATTGGACATGAGTTGACACTTAAAAAATATGGAAACCTTTAAATTATGGGATGTTAATACTCTACAAGTCTACAACACTCAGATTTATTTAGATCACACATTCTTGTTATTAGCTTCATAGAAAATGAAAAGTTTATGCATATTAATAAATCCAAATACAATGTCTATACCTATTGTCCCGGAGTACAAGATTTTTTTATATCGTTATTGTTTGATTATTAAAAAGTTACGCTGCTTTAAACAGTCACACTACTGAGAGAACATAAATATTTCATTATACATTTTATTTTCCAGCTTCAGTATTAGAAGAAATGATAGGATATAAACAATAAATAATATATAAATAAGACATACATAATATATATAAATCGAAACGCAAAATTATCACCTTCATTTGAAAACAACGGAATTGTTCACTGTTTGTTTATTCCTGTGTATTATTAGAACGATTCAACTAAAATTAGCCCAAAATTTAAGCGCCCCTATATCATTAAAAGTTATGGTTTATGTTCTAATAATAAACAATATGTTTGGCAATATGTATGACATGATAAGTGTGTGTTTGTTTGCATATGATAAAGTGTAAACAAATATACATTTAATGAATCACAAAAAGTTTATTTTTATCGAAACTAAAATCTGAATCTCGCGCTACAAAATATCATTTCAATTTTAATTTCGGATAGACGTTTAAAAGCAATTGTAAAATACATTGAATTGAAATCGTCTAGAATTAACAAACGACATGCAATCGGATATTTCTACTGGGTGTGACTCGATGAGTTTAACCTTTAAATTTTGTACATCATTGAATTGCAACTAAAACTTCCCATTCTTATTGTGATCTCTGTAAAATATGTAATTTAAACTTTACAATGTTTTCAACTTTTTACGTCTGTGTGCATTAACAATATAATATCTGCTGCACGATCTCGGTTTGATTCCTACACTCGAAATGGACATGTAAGCGGAAGTACCGTTACAGTGATTTCAAAAATATCCTTTGTCCATACATTATAGTGTAGAATGTGAAAAAATTAAATTGTGTAAAAAATTACTTCATACAATATGTATGAAATCCTCCTAGTTCACAAATGGATCTAAACAATATAAACAGAACATGTTCTGTTTTTTTTTTATATTTATTTCCACTGATAACAAACTGATCTGAAATATTCAAACTTTTGTAGACATAAACCAAGATGGCGGCAGGGGATGTGACCCGGCGCGCCTCGATCACGGCGCCCTCCATGCACCGGCGCCCTTCTGCACGCCGCGGCTCCCTTATTAAGAACCCGCAGACGCCCTCCCAGGTATTCTACAAAATATATTATTATACCAGTCGTTATCCACGACGTCTCGTAAATTAGTTAGGATTTGAATTTCACAATCCATTTGTTTCCACTTGCCTTTGTCTAGGAATCCACTTGAGACTGAAAGAAAAGAAAATGTATAAATAGTTATTGCTAGCATGAAGCATGATACATGTAATAATGCAATTAAAGAACTGTCTATCTAGTAATATTAAGGTAGGTATGCCAACAAACTGGATATTTTTAATGAACGACTCATAGAAGTAGAAAAATGTTGGCATCTTGTCACATAACCTGGATAATTATTATTTTTAATTGATTAAAAATCAAAATATAATATACTAGCTTTCCGCCTGCGGCTTCGCCCGCGTTTTCAAAAAAAAACCCGCATCGTTCCCGTGGGATTTCCGGGATAAAACCTAGCCTATGTCACTCAGAAATGATGTAGCTTTCCAACAGTTAAAGATTTTTTCAAATCTGCCAAGTAGTTTCGGAGCCTATTCAATTCATACAAACAAACAAACAAACAAAAAATCAAACCTTTCCTCTTTATAATATTTGTATAGATAAGTACAGAAACATACAAAAATATACTTCTAACATTTCATGAAAATCTATTCTATTCAGTAGGTACCTACCTAATACAACAGATACTATTATAACAGATTATTTTAATAACGAAAATTAGTTAAAATTTGAAATCACTTTTGTTTAGCTAATTATTACTTTAATAACATTGTTATACAATTCATTATAATATTTTACATTTTATTAGCTCAACTATTAGGTACACAGAAGTTTTGATGAATCAGTACATGAACGTCGCTCATACGAATTCATGGTATTAAAAGGTTCCCAACATAGAGTCGTAAAACATTTGATGCATTCTACGCAATAATATTTATTGTGCTTTAGTATTTACACTAAAACTAGAACAATTTTACACATGGTCACGGGCAAACGAAAATTAACTTATGTTTCCTGATTGCTCACTCGATTTACGAGTTCAGAAAATGGCAAAGATAAGAATCATGCCATTTGACTGTGATGTCTGATCGTTATTAATGTTGATGTTAGGCGATGTAAAAAACCTTTTCAGATGATGTTATTTTCACAGAAAGAATCTCTTCGATAAGCTCAGTAGGCGAATTATTAAGTGTTTATTGACCGAATGTCGTAACTATTTGCAGTATTAGAAAATATAGTTTAGACCGTGTGACATGTATATCTAATTGACAAAAAAATTAAACCTATTTCTAGTTTATAAGAGAACACTTGGAAAAGGTTGTGTATTTTTTTTTCTATAGTAAAAAAAGAAAATTGGATATTTCCTCTTATCTTATGCCAACTGATCCAAAATTATATTTCGTGTCATGATGGGAAAGAATCGAAAGTATATACTAATGAATAAAACTAGTTTCCTGAAACAGATTAATACGCTGATATATTAATTTTTGCGTAGATTTTTTATTTTTCAAACATTTGACTATAAACACATATAGCTATTAGCCTTTCTACATCAGAAAAGACAATGGTAAATATTGTAGTTGATCCTAAAAATACAACGTTAAATGCCTGTATTTATACAGCTTCTGACCGACTGGATTTGTTTATTTGAGAATTCCATTGAAATTTACTTAGTTACGTCGAAGTTTTAGTAACTATATATCTTTGATTTACGTGAATGAAGAGGTATATTCTATTTCAAGCATGTAATACTTTATAATCTATCTGTATAATATCTTATATTTTAATAATTGTTTGTCACAATCTTAGTTTAATTGGTTTTATGTATTGTTTGTTAAATATTGAAATATACGCAATGCAAACAGTATAATTTATTCAACAGTGAATATTCGTAGATATTATGCATATAAATTGCTGTTAACGTGAGTGCAGTTAAACCACAGGTTAAACTACATACTCGTAATCTGCAGATTATCTCACTGAGCATATTCAAATGTGAAACATGGTTTATATTCTGAACATTAGTAAGCTAATTGATACGCTTTTCTATTATAATATTATCCGTGTATATTTCTATTCTATTTCATTCACGATGGTTAGATGGTTAAACATAAAATTTTACCTCATAATAAAATATAGAAAATGCTTTTACAATCATTATACAGCTTGCCATTTCCATATGATATAGGTAAATGCAATAAATTCCCTCTGATATCGATACTGACCTTTAAAACTTTATACGATATAAAATCTTATTTATCATAGGTTTCCTGAACAACAATAAGTATTGTATTTCACGTATTTCAACAGAAAGCTATTATTATTAATTTTAAGTATTTGCTTATCCATTCCGTTTATAATATAGAGATAATATAAAAATTACAATATCATATTTTGAGGCATTACTTATAATTCTTGTATGTTTTTGTACTGTATTTATTACAATTAAATGAATATAATGTCATGGTCTAAGTAAACGCTATGTGATTGTGTCTAAAGGAATGTGTCGTAAATCTTGAGATTATCCGTCCCTTGTTCCGATTGCCTAATCTTCCTAATAGATTAGATGCAACTCACTTATAGTGGAGTCCCTAATTACATTTTAATTGGGTTTCATGGCTAAGCAATATTTTTTCTATTAACTTGAGATGAAACAATACATTATAATTCTAATAATGCGAACAAAGTTATTTCGAAAACAATTTTAAAGAAAAATCTTAGTATTCTAAAACGCTACGATGTTTTCTTTTTCTTTCTATAGAAAGTAATGTTAACATTTTTACAAATCTTTTACAGTGCATTGCCTCTAATTCGTTTTTAGCTCACTTGTTTTTAATTTAGAAGTAGAAGTTATTTCCTTGAATTGTCCCTAATTCGTATAAAGTTCACTTAGTTGCAATTTGTAGAAGTATTACTAGTATAGTAGATATTATAATGTCTGTGGTATTATTTCCTTCATTAATTAAACGTTTCTTTTCTAGGAAGTGCCATGGGACATAATCGACAGATGTGCGTTGCCCGTAGTACTATGCCATGCCCTAGCTGTGGTGCTGTCAGCTCTTCTAAATGCCCTGCATATCAGCCAAGTGTCCGTGTTCACCCTGTTTCTGTGGTTCGCCATTTCTGTTACCGGATCCTTGTGGTTCTACCATAACTTGCAGGTATGTAGTTAGATTATAAAATTATTATTTTTTACGTTTGCAATAAAAAATTCTTCAGATTAAAAAGGTAATACAGAATATTAATGGGTAATGTTATTCACATATTTGATAGAATTGAGGGGTAAAACGTCATGGTTACCCTTTACGTGAAGAATGTACGATCTAGAAACATCATTATATTTGATAGGGTCACAGTGTATAGTATATACTTACTTGAAGCACCTAACGTAGGCGTTCATATGACGACATTTTGATTGATAGGTGTATTTCTTCGATAATAGTCAATTTGGTTAAATTGTTGGACGCCCACATCACGTAGGGCCATAGCCATTCGTTGGGAGGAGGATATAAAAGGGTCAAG
This sequence comes from Colias eurytheme, assembly GCF_061535395.1. Classification (NCBI taxonomy): domain Eukaryota; kingdom Metazoa; phylum Arthropoda; class Insecta; order Lepidoptera; family Pieridae; genus Colias; species Colias eurytheme. The sequence goes on along the minus strand of NC_142993.1, from coordinate 9,758,186 downwards.
AAAAAAGATATGCTGACCATGGACCGAAGAAAGATCCTATGGCAAAAACTCTCCCCCCGCGCTCTTCACGTCTTGACGTCACCGGTGTTAGAAAAAATAAGGAAAATGTTGAAAATTACAACCAGCCAGTATTTTTTTAGTTTCTACATGTATGTACAAGCAAAACAAAAACAATCCCGACTTTTTTATCTCTTTTTATACACCTACGATGTTTGTGAAATTTAATTAAAAATATTACTCACTGTGAGCCTAATTTTATCGAAGCATGCTTGACATTTACGAGTATAATTACTTGCCTATTAAGCGAACAAATAAAGATAATACGTTATCCTCAGTTTTAATATTTTTCTTTTTTTATATAAGCTCGTGTTTACGTAATTGAGTCATAACTAGAATTGATTTTATGATAAACTAAAATTCTTTTAATAAAGTTCGGGTGAAATAAAATTAATCTACTCTCACAGTGATGTAAATATAGATTTGTGTGGGTGTCAACTTGGAAGATATACCAAGTTTCTTTAAATGCTTGGCGTAATAAAAAGTTATATCCATATTAATAGATCATCCCCCTGTGTGGGCGTGACAGTAAAAGTTTGTTATCTTGCCCAAATTATATGTTATGCAGTGCACTGCGCATGGTAGATAGTAAAAGTTCACTACTTTACGACTCGTCATATTTTAGGAGCTATTTAATCAAGCTAGATGAAATTATATCTTCAATATTTGTACAATCCATTATTTACTTTTACTTCTTATGGATATTGGTTAATTTCTTCTACACATAAAGTTCCAACTGAAGATTGTCACAACATTGTGCTATGTTTGAACATACTTAGATTAACTACATGTTATGCTTTGCCCGTCACGAAATATTTCCTTTCTTCCTCTTAATCAATCTTCGTCTCTATTATTTTTCATTATATGACTCAATTGATCATATTTATTCCTTCTACACAACAATCATATTAAAAACATTAATATTCAACAGTTATTTCAATTGCAACTGAGCTCGATAGTCTCACGTATAGTTTTGTCTCTCTTGGGCACAAATCTATAATGTGGCGGTCAGGATAGTTTCTGATAACTAAAAAAGATTAGCAAAACAGATGCGTCTGGACGCTCTATTGGGATTACGGATACTCTATTCGAACGAGAATAGCATTAAAAATAACTAGACATATAAATTTACAATAATTCTACAGAACAATTGTAGAGTCCTTTAATTTCTTTATAAAATTGAAAATTGTATGATTATTTGTTGTAGATAGGTGTCGATGTAAAGTCTATTTGGTACGGGAGCTATTAACGTTTTAAAAAAAGTCATTTTAGTATAGTTGGGTTTTTGATATACTGTTTCTCTTGCTATTTCGGTTAGAGTCCGGGCTGTCTGGCTGGCGGTAGTGGTTGCGTTTATTAGTGCGCACAGGAAAATATCCGTAATTTAAAGTCATTTATTAACGCGTAATTTTTAATCTTTTGCCATATATATATAGATAGATCCATCAGACATAAATTTTTTATTGCAAGACGTTTTTTTCGTTGTTAAATAGGTGCCCTATGCAATTTTTTATTTCAAAATAATTAAAATGTCATCGAAATAAGTGAAATTACATCATCACATAAGTGAAAATACAGATAAGATGCGCACTAATAAACGCAACCACTGCGGCCAGCCAGACAGCCCGGACTCTAACCGAAATAGTAAGAGAAACGGTATATCAAAGAACCAACTATACTAAAATTCTCTCTTGTTAACGTGGTAGCTCCTATACGAATTGTTATGATGTTGTTAATGTCTTTGAATAGTCAAAATAAAACGTCGTTACATAATGATAATATGACTTGATTAATGAAAGCTTAAACGTCACACGATTGTCTAATACGAAGAAAGAAATGTTATTTTTAGCGCGATTAACAAAGAACGCTTCAAATGTTTTTCTTATATTATAAGCTCTAAAAATAATTTGTATAAAAGTAATAAATGTAACGTCATCAACTTGTTTAACTTGTTTAATGGTAAATAGGTTGATTGTTGGACACATAATGTAAACACGTCAGACGAGCAAATAATTCTCGGTGGTGTCAAATAATATGATGTGCCTGTTTGTGTGATTTTATGTTATGATAACATGCCAGATAAATAAATTGTAGTAAAATTTTATTTTTAACAGTGATATATTTTAATGAAGTCACGAAATATATACACTATCCAGTTATTATTCGTAAATGGTTCATAAACAATTAAATAATAGAAACATATCTGTACGTTTATCAAATGATTACATACATATCAATTCTAACAGGTGTAAAATACAATAGATATACGCATTTTATTACCCGTAAGTACTACGTTGAAATTAAAAACTCTCCTTAATTTACATGACGCCTTTCGTAAGGAAAAAAGATGTTGAAATTTTGTTAAAGAAACAATAAAACACATTGTATCACATATCACGTTTTGCAGCGGTTTAGACAGTACAAGTCAAACAAAGGCCTTACCTTGGCGACATTTCTTTGCATGAAAAGAGCTTTTTGTTAAAATTTCCTAGTAACCATTGTTTCGGTGTCAATTGTAATTTTCACTGTGCCAGATTCCAGAAAATACTTGTTTATTCAAAAACAATAATTAAAATTGTTTGAGAGTTTTTAAAACAAACAAAAGATAAGGGTGCTTAATTGACTACGAAGCCTTAAAACTTTTGTGGGTGGAAACATGCTAATGTAAATTCAAATATAAAATTTGAACGAGTTTCATAAACATTTACTCTTGGTGCATCACAAAATTATATAAATCCATAAATTACACTTCACATTTATTAAAATAATAGCAAACTCTTTTTTTATTTCTATCATATTTGCAAAAGATGGATTAGAAATATAGAACAAAGTATCACATAAATTATTGAAGATGTTCCAAAAATCGGTATAGCGATAAAACACCAAGTCTCATAGAACATCCGATAGAGCTTTTAATTCCCGCCCACGGACTACGCAGCTCGAATTCGGCAATGACGTCAGATGGCCATACTGTTGTACTTTCAACATACGTGCTTCGGTTTGTATTGGCTATCATTTTTAGTTGGTCCTTAAGAATTACAATTAAGAAGACTTGTCTTGGTTAATAATTAAGTCTACTAAAGCTATATTTTAGAGTAATGAGTATTTTTCAGTTAAGATTATTATATATTAAATAGGTATTATATAGATATTTCAAGACACTTATTTCATAAAATGTTTGACAAAGCAAAAAATGTTGTGTGGTTTTATGAAACCACGGTAAAAGTGGAACTTAGGCACCAAATTATCGTATTTGTACGATAATTATCGTACGGTCGACCGTCACGCGACTTGCGCTACACAGACCAAAAAGTTTGAGACGATGTAATAAAAGTTTCACTTTAAATACAAACAAAAAAATTACGAGCAACAATTTAAGCATGGTTTTGTGCAATACTCAATTGAGAAATAGGTCTTAGTCTGTGATTAAACGATAATTTACTAGTTCTTGGCTAATCTTAGTGGTTAGATAATGTAGCTCACCTTTTCAAATTCATAACAAATTTAACCGACCGCTACACGCTTCGCCCATATCCCACGTTCGATGAAAATTTCAGGCTGATGACAAATCACGATCTATACAATTTGCATCTCAAAAGAATGTGGGCGTTACTCTAGCCGTGATTATACCACGGTTTCCGACGGAACGAGTAATTCCGGGTAATCCTAGTAGAACCTGTACACGTGTTGAATTTGTGAACATTGTCGTTGAACTAAAAACTAACAAATGTGAATATTAAATGAGAAAGCTCTAGTATTGTTGTACATCATGCTTTTAGTGTTGTTATTGTGGTAATGTTTGTGGGTGTGCGTGTATATGTGCGTATAAGAGAATGGTTTAAAAAACAGATAAAAATATCATAAAAAGTTGATACTTGAAGAACAAAGAGAACGTTAATTTACCTACTTAAAATAATTTTCTCGTAATACCCATATCAAATGCTCAAGCACAATAAAATGTGACAAAAATTCCCTACAAATATACGTAGCGAAAGTTTTAACGTCAACATTACGCATGTTATTCTCAGAAAGTAACCTAGATTTTTCAACAATAAAAACAACTTAAAACTGGCAAGCGTCCTGAAGCGAAACGTAGGCGTTCTATGTCTCATAGCCATGGTGCCGCTGATATCTTCACTTAAAAGGTCATGCAATAACGTGGGATGAACAAAAGCATTAACTATTTCCATAATACTCACTCGCACTTAGCTACAATTTCCCAGTTTTATTTGCGGCGGATTTCTAAACCAATAATACTATCCATTCATAAAGATGAGTCACACGGCGTCGGCAACTCCCAACATTGTACTAACTTAACTATGATCAGAAAACTGATTCAAAAACTTGCAAATCACGTCTCAGTCGTGACTCACGTCGAAGAACATTATGACTCCTACGCGTAGCGCGTATATCGAATTTAATCCCTTTTTCCATGGCTGTAACTGCATATAAAACCACACTTGTACAATTATATGGATTTCATTAGAATTTGATAACTTAATAACAATTGCTATTTACCACAAAGCACTTTTCTGTAACAGATATCTTTATATATTAAACTACGCTCGTTTCATTTCATTTCAAATTTGGAATTCAACATTTATTTTATTTTTTTATGCCGATAATTTATAAGTGGCCAGTGCTAAGCTATTGCAATGAGGTTGTATATTATATGCTTATTTACTTTTGTTTTTCTTTTTTTTTAATAACATAGTAATAATGCGTGCACTATAATAAAAGCAAACCTAAAAATAAGTCAAGCGAAAATCCTGTGGGAAATCCCTCTCCCAAGAATAATACGAATGAATGGAATAAGGTAAACTAGGGTCAGTGTTATTACAGTACATTATGAATGGGGTCGTAGGTAATAATAGTAACAAGCCAGGAGGTTTTCAGCATACGCGCGGTACAGTGTACTCAACGACACATGTTTGCACATTTCAACGAGTTTATCTAATTTTAGATCGAGCCAATATTGTGGAGCACTTTACCGTCATATTACACTATAATTTGATACTTATCGTAATTTATATTAACGTACAAAATTATGTTCGCTTCAATGTATGTTTTAGCTCAAAGGGAAAATTCTGACAGATATTAATTCGCCCACTACTAAAATTGTGATAGCGGTTAGTGTTGATTTTATTAGTAACTCAGTTACTAGTTTTCCTACACTTCACAAGTAACATAAATTAAGGATTTTTCCTGTATGTACTTTTGTACATTGAACATATTATTATTATTCACCGCTCTTTAAAACTTATTAAAAAAAAATATAAAATAAGGTTTAGATTTCAACTTCTATACGCGCGTCTAGTCTCCCTTATTTTTGACCTTTAACCGACTAGCCAGATCAATGAAGTAGGATATTATGTTAAGTAGTAAATAAACTATGAAATTGAGTCATATCAGTGGATATATTCGTATTAAAACGATAAATAACCACCTACGCTGTTTCCCGGTTAGAACGATAGTGAATCTACATAAAATGAAAGAAAGACGAGATTTTCCTAGACAAGACTTTTCCCGTTGCTTTCTATAGCGCCGACGTGTCTTTTCCATGAATTATTACTGAGGAGATAAATTGTTTAACCTTTTTGCTAGATTACAATGAAACATATATTTAACAGAAAAAAAATGATGTTTTAATACAATATTTACTTATCAATTATGTAATTATTAAAGGACAGACACTCACATAGAACATAAAACCGAAAATCGTACTGTTGAGCTTTATTTTCAATATTCAGATAGATTTATAAGATTTACACATTATTCTTACAAAAAAAGGGAAAGCTTTTATACAATACCATAAAATATATAGGTACTTAACTACAATTATAATTAAATTTTGTGGAATGAGAATCCCATAATTTTTACGTAAATAACATAAACAAACATTCACACGTATTTAAATTCTTAAATTATCTGCACACTTTCAGAATTTACATAGATACCAAGTAAATATTTTATAGTAGAGACCATTAAGTTCAGTCAGATTTATCGCTCATTATAAATTCATAAACAATTAGTTCCACAAACTAGTTTTAAACATTTAATAAACAAAGCTTGAAACAATAATTTGGGTTGGAAAGTTTTTGTAGTATTTTAAGGCAAACAATTCGCTTTTACTTAATTGCAATTTTAGACGCCGACGCTATTTATTGTATAAAGCTATGTGCTGTATATCTTATTATTATTTGCTAAATGATATTTAAAATAATACTGAGATCATTATTTTTTATTCTTGAACATTTACACTTTGGCACGTCAAACCAAAAACATCAAAGATATTTCGTTACTTTAACAATCAAATTATTCATATATCCCTTTATATGAATTCCTTGCGACAATGTTATCATGGACATCTATTGGCTATGAAAATAAATGTAATTTCGTTTTATTGGTGGTATTCATAATTTCTGCAACAAAGAAATCTAAACCCTTAAACCTTTATCCTGAATTATGAACGTAGTGCGTGTTACTGAATTTATTGAAATGTCCTCTAAAAATGGAATGCTATTTTTTATAATCCTCCTAAATTGATTTTTCTGCTCAGCTCTCGTGATTTTAGTTCAAGTTTTTGTAAACAAATGTCATTGATTAGTTGCAGTGATGGAATTTCTAGTTTATTACTCTATTGTAGTTATAGGTATGGTTATTATAGATATACACATGTGTATTAAAAAGTTTTATTACAGGAAACTGAAAGTATTTCATTATTATCCATACTAATATTATAAATGCGAAAGTAACTCTGTTTGTCTGTCTGTTACTCAATCACGTTTTGAAATTTGGTATGAAGATATTTTGATACCCGAGACCTTTCTAGCCTATGTCCTTACATAAGCTACTTTTTATCCCGGGAAAATGACGCAATCCCGGAAATCCCACGGGAACGGGAACTATGCGGGTTTTTCTTTGACTGCGCGGGCGAAGCCGCGGGCGGAAACCTAGTTCTGATATATATAGACGTACACTATGTAGTTATATTATTTGAAAGTATTATTATTAATCTGAACATGCCTATTTACTACACCGTAACATGGTTATTTTAGAGCTATTGTTACACTTTTGTAATCATAGTTTATCGCGGATTAGGTTGTATTAACTAATGTCTGAATGAAAGCTTCAGTGTTATTTAGCACACAGTTGTTTGTCGCTACTGTCTGCGGTATTTAGGACAGTTCGTTACCATTTGTAATTGTATAAATATTTATAAATGTGAATAATTATACATTTAACATTATTGTATAATATTAACTGACACCATTGGTGTGTCTCTTATACTAAATCTCAATTTTGTTTTCATTTTGACCTGTACTTCAGTGTTGAGTTATGAAATAAAAATCTTTCATGCTATTTCATACTAATTTTCAGGCCTACTTTTTATTTATAAATGAATCAAAAGTATTAAACGAAAAATCAAACATATGAAATTCCATGCGAATTATTTTTACATCGTGCCCGTGTGTGTCGCCAACCATCAAAGGACGCTTGTTTGTTATTTGTATTATAATGAGGTCATTATAAGCCATAAAAATAGTGAAAATAAATATTGACTACGTTCAACAGATGCTGCAGTATAAATATACACGACATTTAAGCTGCTATCTGAGCCTATTTATCTTGGCAACTTCGGAAATAGAAATAGGTGTAGATGAGATTTGCATCTATTAATATTCTGGATTAGTTTAAAGGTTATTAATAGAATTCCAAATTAAATTATAAATAATTATGAAGAAATAAGTGAGGTTTGAGTTGATTCGTGCGTAGATGACGCGGGCGCTGTTAAAGAAATACAATTATTAAATACTAGTGGTCCGCGCGGTTTCACCCCCGTGGCTCCTCTCCTGTTGGTCGTAGCGTGATGATATATAGCCTACAGCCTTCCTCGATAAATGAGCTATCTAACACCGAAAGAATTTTTAAAATCGGACCAGTAGTTCCCGAGATTAGCGCGTTCAAACAAACAAACAAACAAACTCTTCAGCTTCAGTAGGTATTCATGTAGATTTTTATTTTTAAGATAAAGAGATTAGAAAAGAGGTAAAATACATGGCACATATTTTAATCAATACATAAAAATAATTACAACAGTTCATTGAACTATCATAAACCACAAATCGAGCTAAATGCCCGTTAAAGATTACACCAGTACCCAAACACGCTAAGTCAATCATATTTCCAGAAATTTCTCCAGAGGCGTAACAATAATTCCTTGTCACAGTCCATTGAAATTATTCATTTTATTACAAGTAATTTTCCACAAGTAATTACAAGCCACAGGTATTTGGGTGAAGGCCACGACTGCCCATAGGGAATACACTCTATAAACTCTGCTAATGGAATAAAATGGATCCAGGCCAAATTTAAATGGATATTTCGGTTCGCGAATTCCTTTTTTCTAAGAAACGTTTATTTCGTTATTTTGCCGAATTGTAGTAATTAAATAACTGTGAAATACCAATGCACTCGTTTGACCTTTGGGAAACTTTTGGATGAATTTAAGAATATTCTACGCATTGGTATCAATATAAAATACATTATTCAATAAAATAATTTAGCACTTAATGCCTTTATTCATATAAAAAACTAAGCATACAATCTTCAAAGGATTATCCAACTCTCAATGAAGGGAGCAATGTTACATTATCAATATTTAATGGCAAATAGACTTTGTTTCGTCTAATATAATGAATTTGTTCAAAAAATCGAATTGAATTAGCCAACTATGAACTTTATTATAATACTAACACTTTAGCACCGTAATTAGCAATTATCTTTTGTTTATTTGTATTATAATTGTCTTCATATAATAATCATCCGAAGTTAAAGCTTTTTATTGAAATTCACTGTTCATAATGAAGCAATAAATATTTTTTAAATATTTATTGCTTCATTTATCTACTCTCTGACTAAAACCAAAAGAATTTCTAAAAATAAGAAAAGCATCACTTCAATTTTTGGTTTATGAGATGACACATACCACAAAATTTATGCACAAAATACATATCTGAGAAGACATTAAACGCTTCCAGAAGTTTATACCTCTAAATATCCATAAATCTGAAACTACATTTTAAAAAGATTTTAAACACCTGAGGCGAAGACGTGAGTTATTATTTACAGAGTAAAACCATTTGTTTATGAAGCTTTTACGATATAAGTATTCGAATAAACAGTTGCATCAGGCTTATTTCACACTTTATATATTATTATGACATATGCTGCTTATATATTATGCATGCGGTATACGACGATGTGAGGATTTTCTTCAAACTTTCCTTTTAAATTCAGTAGACATATATTACCTGGATGATAGAATATTTGCAATTTATTTCATTGTATAAGAATTGATAAATAATATATTTTCATATTGTATGTATTAATCGTAAGAAAATGTAGAATCCTATGTCAATATCTTAATATATGTAAATCTCGTGTCACAATGTTTGTCCTCAATGGACTCCTAAACCACTTAACCGATTATAATAAAATTCTCACACCATGTGCAGTTCGATCCAACTTGAGAGATAGGATAGTTTAAACATGTAGGTACCACGGGCGAAGCCGGGGCGGACCGCTAGTATGAAATAAAATGTAATTATACCTATCAGTAATTTCCGCGATACAAATGAACTGATAAATTGAAAGATCTCTTAATTTTAGTCTTAATATAAACGGCAAGAAACTTGAAAGCTTAAAGGGTAAAATAGATGAAGGTATATCATTGCCTACATGAAAATAGCTTCAAGACAAAGAGCAGGCTGGATCATAATAACAATAAATTTCCATTTATGAATATAGCCTTAATATAGCTTATAAACCTTTGGGCCCTTTGAAGCTTAGTAAATTTAATTTACAAGTTTATTATGGGATATCCTTTAAGTACGGATCAAATCGAATTAAAGAAAGAACGGTGTGTGGTGCCAACCTCAAAGATACACGGTCTTGCGTCATCAGTGCCATTCGAAAGTCCAATATAAAAATAGGCTAACGACCGTATGCACAAAATAGATCGAACTATATAATGTACCTACTTAGACTGCTTTCTTTTCGAGTTTCGATCTTATTGCTGGCCTACAAATTGTATAAACTTCTAAGTTTGCAGATCATTCACAACTTAATTTTTATCTAATCTAGCGGAAGGCAAGCTACGTCCATCATTTATTTTTTCATGAAAGAATGTTAAACTAATGTTAAACTAAATTTATTTTATTTTATTTAATGAACATGAGCATACGGATATGTCAATAACACGATATTTATGAAACGAGGGCATAAATAGCAGACTCTAATTTCAACCTTGTGTCGCGGTTTTACAAAACGCTCACTACTACAGAACAAAATCGAAATGCAGACATAATTTGATTCTCTATTCATAGGATGAAGACTGAATGAAGATTGTTATATCATAATAGGGCTGGCGACGAAATGAAGTTTTCGTTGGAAATAGAGCGACAGCTTGATTGATGTCGGTTATAATGACGGCTAAGTGAATATTTTATTCCTTTAGAAAGTATTGTAGCATGTGTGCCGTGACGTTTGAGGTTAAATATTTTCGGGTTGGCAGTTAATTCTTAATCTTACGGCTCTCAATGGCTCTAGTCACGCACTAATCAGTGCTATAAGCCATTCGCATGTAATAAAACGCGATGACAATTGCGTGAAAAACATTTATAAATGGTGTGCGATGTTATTTTTTCTTATATTTTTTTAATGTCTCAATATTGTGTCCAAAACCAAATCAGTTTGCACTATGATACATTGATAACGAATTTATCAATAACTTGCACTATTTGGATAACATTTTCATTCACTTTCTCTTCTACTGGCAAGAATAACCATCTTCGTTTAACATCTTATAAAATAATAAAAATTGGCATTATCTTAATAATAGTGAAGAATACTCCCTGTATAGGTAAGATATATCTATGTCATATGATAATATCCGCATAATATGAAAGTTTGTATGGATATGAAGATATTTTTAGCTCATTCATAGAATATCTATCTTACCGAAAGATTCGGCTTTCTTATTTTTTTAAATTGATAGTTTAATAGGACGAGGTCGGATGGCTTGTAGAGATTTAAACATAAACCTTATGTTTTACAATTTCAAACATTCAGATTATTTTCGGTTCCAACTCAGAATCTCAAAAATTAAATAAAACGAAAACATACTGTGACGTCGTACTTTAAAATAGCAATATTTTTAATCCAGCAAAACAAAATTACACGTCCGCAAACGACATTGCACCGGCTTTAAAAATAATCGTGTTTACTTCGAACACTTATCCAGACGTAAACAGTTTTATACGTGATGACGATATTTACGATTATAAATAATTTGTTGTTGTTGACAGGTGACTGCAGCTGGTAAGGCTGTACTTGTGACCGGCTGTGACAATGTCCTAGGTAACGCGTTAGCCAGAAGGTTGGATGATTTGGGATACCACGTGTTCGCGGGCTTCCAGAGCAAGGCTGGCAACATTGACGCGGACATGCTGAAGGAAGATTGTTCTGGAAGGTTGCACACCCTGCAATTGGATGTGACGTCTGAAACACAGGTTTGAAATTATAAAATGTATTAAAATATCTACAGATACACAAGCAATGACGTAACTTTAACCTTACGTTGCGATTAAAAATGTTTGCATTAATATTTCAAATCAAATATTTGAAAACCAAATGGATAACTAACATGATTTTAAATATTGAATACGGCCTGGAGATAAACAGTCGTCAACAGATTTTAAGAAAACAAGGATTAATTTGTTAATTGATTCAATATTCATTACTTTAAATACTTCTTACATAATAAATACACATTTTAAGGAACATAAAACCGACATTAAGTAAATTTCTTCAACCTTTATGACGATGTACTGAGAATAGTCGCGTCATAAATTTTGTGTTATATCGCTTCATCTTATTACAAAAAAGTCTTTGAAGTTCCGAAAGTAATTAAACTTTAGGAGGGATTTCTACGTAAATTATCTTCAAATTTTATGTAATATTACTTAGTTATTAAATCTTAATAGTGTTTTATGATATTTCATAGCATGGCGCTATGCGGGTCAAGAGTTCAATATTTAAACATGCATATATATCAAAAGATTACTTTATAATCAATATATTATAATAAATATATAAAATTACCAAAAAATATAAATAATTCATTATGTAGCGCCATTTTTTTTATAATCTGTCTATAAATTCTTGAGTTCTTTCAGCTGGCCATCAATAAATTTGAATTTAGAATAATGTTATTCCAGAAGAAAAGATTGACCTTTTTGCAATATGTAGTTAAATATAGCGGGAAAATGAGACTTCGCTTAAAATGCAAAGGATCGTAATCCTTTCGATTTGAAATAAAATATAGTTAACGTGCTACGAGTAAAATGCAATGATTGAATTTATTGCTACAATATCGCTTCCCAATATTTCTAACCGAAAGTAGTGAAAAGTGTTTAAAATTTAAATGACGTCATTATGAGGTATACATTTAGAATTCTTTTTAATTAGTACTAAACAAATTTTGACTCGACATTTTAATATGAATGGTAATTAGTTTTTAATTGATTGCTTCACTTCATTTACGTTTTGTTTAAGTAATAAAGAAACATTCATCGGATATTCTTAGCACAGTGCATGGTTTATATTGAACTTTATGTCAGCAATATTGTATGTAATTTATACGGTCCAATAATAACTAATGAGAAATGTTTGTAAATTATAATATTTAGGTGGCTACGTGTTTCGAATTTTGAAGATCAATGAGTTCAATTTTTTTTATTTAAATTATTTTCCGCAGATTCAAAACAAGTTTAATGCAAAATTCATTATAACTTATCATGTCTAGAGTTTTAGTTTACGCGATTAATTTACAAAACTAACACACACTTAAATACATAGCTTATTGAAATTGTAGTTGAGTCTTGATTGAATATTCAAATTCTTAGAAAAATATTACCACGTAACCACCAAAATGTTGTGAAAAATAATAATACGTACGTCATAGAGCTTACGATTTCCATCTAATACCTTTATTGCCATCTAGCGTCAAAAAATGGAACCACTTCAATTCCTTATTTTCAGATTCTGTCAGCGTCTCTATACATCGTGGACCACCTACCAGAGGGCGCGCAAGGCTTGTGGGCGATCGTCAACTGTGAATCTTGGTGCGCTCTTGGCGAACTAGAGTGGGTGCCGTTTTCAGTCATTCGACGAGCTATGGAAGTCAATCTTTTGGGTTCGTATCTAGGTGTAAGCTTCAAAATGGTTTCACTGAAAACCGCTAGATGGAGCTAGTTGTTCGAAAGTAATTTCTTTAGACACTGAATTATTAAATTACTGTTTGCGGGCTTTATGGGAAATTGATGTTGTAGTATTCCCTTCTGTATTGTATGGTTACGGGGTTACGGTTACCCGAAATTCGGAGGCATTATTAAAGGTGCACTCACACACATCAGTCACCGTCAAGTCACCGATGACTGATCGGTGACGGTTTGTGTACGTATCCACAAACACCAGTCACCGTCATGTGGTCCGTCAGTCACGTCGCCGGTTTGACTGAATCATTGAACACATACATCAGGTTAGTCAGTGATTAGACGTGTGTCACGCTAGAGAACATGTAGCAATTGACGGTAGCACGACGCTGACTGAACTGAGACGTGACGGCACCGGGTGAGTGGGGATAAAAGTATGATACATGTATGGAAAGATTATTTGACGTGCCTGACCGGTGACGTCACTGATAGATTTCGTGCCGGCGACTGTCGTGTGGGAACAGAGTCATACTATACGTAGTATATTATTATTAGTCTGTGCTAGAACTATTGATACATATTTTTTTTTAATCCTGTCCGGTGACGTGCCGTGACGGTGACTGATGTGTGTGAGTGCACCCTTATTTGACTGAAAATTTTTACGCGACAAATGTGAAAGGCGTTGCGTTAAATATTTCAAAGAGTTTCCATATAAATATTTTAATAATTGCCCGTCGTGATGTATCCTTGAATAATATAATGTTCACGAGCACATTCATATTCGCTTTTAATCCCTTGTATGTATAATATTATATATGTGGGGATGGTGTAAATAAAAACGCCAAATTAGCCCAATCAGTTTAATTCCCAGACACCGAACAAAAATACATTTTTAACAATCCTCCATTTCTTTTCGTACCGAGACACAAAGTCAAGTCATAGATAACCATCAATCTACAGATAACATATCCACAGAGTAAATAATAGAAAAACACAGACTAAAAATAAAGCTTATTATGAAATACATCTTAATATTTTATCCTATTCCCACACGGTCATCCTGCAGAATCATCTGTCCCAGATGAGTCAACAGTCGCTACCCATGGCTTCATCATATCAGCTGAGCTTGAGCTTCTTTCTCTTTTTATAATTCTTATTATTTTCATCTTGTATATTCTGAATATTTGCTTTCGCCATCCTTCTTAGTTCTTCACGGTCGTTGTAATTTCTATTTATTAATTCCTCAGTCTTAACACAGCCAAAATGTCCGTTTTCATGATGTTTTCTTATAATTTCATTTTTTAAATCAAGCGAGGTAAACATTTTAGCATAAGTTAATCTGTCTAATTGATCTTCAATGAGTGGTAGTGGATATCTTTCTTTAATAATTTTCTTATTCAATTTCCTGTAATCAACGCACAATCTATAGTTTCCATTCTTCTTTTTTGCAAGCACAATTGGACTAGCATAATCAGACTTACTTGTTTTTATTATTCCTTCATCAAGCCATTCTTTAATCTGTTTGTCAACAATGTTAAGCTCCAACGGTGACAATCGTCGTGGATTCTGATAAACTGGTACATCATCGGTTAATAATATTTTAAGTTTTACATTTGATTCTTTAGTACATCTTTTGGGGTTATATTCTTTTATAATATTCTGTATTTTATTCTTATATTCTTTGTTTTCAATATTTGTGATATCTTCATTTTCATTCTCTAGCATTGTAAGGTGTAATATTCTTGTTGCAGTGATAGTTCCAGCCTTAAAATTGATTTCTACTTCTTTCAGTACAGGATTTCCTAATATAATGTTGACAGGGATAGCGCCATCATCAACAACATAAAATAAAGTTTCAAAATAACAATCATCAATTTCAATTTTTGCTGTGAAAGATCCTTTTGTATAAATTTCCTTTTCAGCTATTCCAGTTAAAGTCTCTGTGGTTCCTGAACTATAAGATAACAATTTTTCACCTTGAATCTTCCTAAAATAAGACATAATTATTAAATTAGCATCGCTTCCGGTATCAATCAGGGCTTCTACATCAATATTGTTTATTTTCAGCATCTTAAAAGGTCTCACATCAATATTATTCTTAGTTGACATAATTTCCAAACTCTTCTTTATACTTTTAGAACATTCAGTTGATTTATGGCCAAACAAGTTGCATTTAAAACATTTAATGCCTTTAGTACAATTAGGCGACTCATGATCTAAATCTCCACAATTGAAACATCTCTTTACTCTTAATGTTTTTTGAATTTTCATGCCAATGGACTTTGATACTGAATTACTTTGAATCTTATTAGGTGAATAATATGATTTTTTCTTAATTTCTGAATAAATGTCTAACTTCTTTCTGAATTCTTTAATGTTACAAGCGCCATATAAAATATTTTTGTTGGACTCACTGTCTTTAATACCGTCGATGACATATTCCATCAGGGCTTCATCTTCAACATTCCCAAGTACTGCAAGTTCCTTCATATGTAAAAAATATTGCTGATGAGTCTCATTCATCTTCATCCGGCGTGTTGAAAGTCTCTTGTGAACAGTTGCACTGTTCAACTTCTTACCAAATTCCTCGCGGAGCTCAGACTTAAGTGTATCCCACGTGGTGGTCCCACTTAGTGAACGTGAAAATAGCTTGGCGGTCCCCGTGAGGAGCCGCTTCGAAAATATGAGTTTTTCTAATTCGCCCCATTGCATTAGAGAGGAAACGTCTTCAAATTCTCTTATGAAAGCTTCGACGCCATAAGCATCATCACCCGAAAATGGCGTCATTGATTTCTCTAAATCAGTAAAGCTAATACGCGGCGATGGTTCACCATAATCATCATCATCCTTTAATAGTCGTTTCGGCGGCATGTTGAATAATGTAAATAATAAGTTTTATATAGTCTTCAAGTCGTAATCGTACAATAATCATAAGCTTCTTTAAATCTTAGTCTTCTTAGTTCATAATTCGTAAAGTCTTAATCTGGTTTAATCACCGCAATCATAATCTTCCATTTATTTTCTTTATTCCACCATCCCGGACGAGCCCCCAAATTATGTGGGGATGGTGTAAATAAAAACGCCAAATTAGCCCAATCAGTTTAATTCCCAGACACCGAACAAAAATACATTTTTAACAATCCTCCATTTCTTTTCGTACCGAGGTCCGAGACACAAAGTCAAGTCATAGATAACCATCAATCTACAGATAACATATCCACAGAGTAAATAATAGAAAAACACAGACTAAAAATAAAGCTTATTATGAAATACATCTTAATATTTTATCCTATTCCCACATATATATGAAGTTTATTCACTTTGAATAAATAGGAATAAATTGGCCTTCATTTTAAATAAAGAGAAAAGTAATTCACATTTATTTTAATCAAAGAAGGTGAAAATGTTTTATAGGTAGTTGAATGCGTTCGTGTGAGTAAAAATTTTCGCATAGAAAGTTTTTCATAAAATTTAATTCACACTTAAAATAACTTTTAATGCGCATAACAGTAGGGCAGTAGGTACGAAATAATCTTCTATTTATATGAAATAGTATCGATTTATAAAAGCATTACTTTAATATACGATACCTTTTTATCTCTACGACTTTTGCCTTGTTCTAGGCTGCAATTTGCAAAATAATATCATCTTTTGCTACTAGAAATATCCGGTAACTCACTTTCTCCTGAAATTTCACCCTCCGTTCCTTCAATTATTGTTGTGGCAAACCGTAATAGCCAATTACTTAATACCATTGCGAAGGGACTGCGCAAATATTTTGTCGTTTGAATTTATCGTTTTACTCGTAAGTGTTGTAAGCAACGTTAAATTATAATCCCGTGGAGTGGATTCTACAGTCAAAAAATCCTAGTAATCGTAACATTTAATAGGAACAAAGCTCCTAAAGTAAGAGTAACAATAAAGCTAATAAAGTAATAGACATAAATTATATAAATCCTCGTTTGGATTTATTACTTAGTTTTTAACATTTATTTTAATAAATATACTTACTCATGTATCTTCCAAGTAACCTCGTGGGCGAACTAATTGAGCATGCAAGACTACATGCGATTATAATAATATCCTCTATTGAGAATGTAACAATTAATGGTGTAGGTATAACTAATCCATCTTCGTCAAACGCTAGTAAGCCTGTCGCTCCATTGAACTATGGAACTTCCTTGGGATAATAAGGCGGAATATACACTTGCGTACTAAACTATGTTAGGAGAGACAACTCCTGTAGACTAATAGTTGAGAATTTCGAAACTAGTCTCTTGTGTTTGTTTCATAGCAAGTATTATCTCTTGAAAGTTAAGAAAATAACTTCAGTGTAATGTTAAAAGACATTAATTCGTCGTGTTTAAAATAAAATAAGCTTTAATAAAATAAGCGTTTTATCATTCAAAAAATTAATTTAATATGACATATCAAAGTGAAATCTCGACCATGTTCACGCCCGTCTAAGCGTACACATATAGCGTGCAATTCTGAATATGTGCTAAACTGGTTTTATCTGCATTTAATTCAAAAGTGACTTAAGTATTAAATAAAAAAGATATCACTGAAAGTCAACCATTA
This sequence comes from Colias eurytheme, assembly GCF_061535395.1. Lineage (NCBI taxonomy): Eukaryota > Metazoa > Arthropoda > Insecta > Lepidoptera > Pieridae > Colias > Colias eurytheme. Next base: position 9,740,271 of record NC_142993.1, on the reverse strand, counting down.
GGATGACAGCGAGCTCAAAAGTTTAAGCGGACAAGCAGTGGGACAGAGGCAAATAAATATTTTTACTAATTGGGGTGCTTAAAATGTTTTTGCCAACAGAAATAATGTTATATTCTGATAGCTGCGTTTATACTGCGATGTATTCGCTCGCAAGTAATGAACCTAATAAAACATAATCACTGTGAAAGCTTATATATAACGCAATAGAATTTACGCTAATTGCCTTGGGAATTCAGGCATAGAATAGACACATTCTTATGGACATACCTTAACGCATATACCTACGTATAACAATAATATTAACAATAAATTGCTTAAGTAACAGATAACATCGTTTAACAAGTGCAATTTTGCCCGTCAGCATCTAATAAACCAGAAAAAAGTATAAAACGATTTTTATTGTTAGAAAAATATACCTAGCCTCTAAAAATAAAGCATAAAATATTCAGCACACATAACAATTATGTACTGGAAAAAATAGTTCGTACTTTTGTAAAAACTTCACGGTTTGTTGTTTCAAGAATTTCCAGGAATGAAAGCAACGTTTAACTCAACCGGGTCAGGAATATATTTAAACTCCTGTTAACCCGCTGGCTTAATTACTATAAGTGTTTTATGCCGATAAGGCTGTTCCGCTAAACTTTTTGTATCTAGCAGTACGTGAATTAAATGAAATGAATTCATTTTGCACAAACTTGATAAGCCTAAGCTTAAAGTATGATATGATCAACACAATTCGCTAGTGGCAGTAGTAAATAATACTGAAAGTGTATAAAATTTGAATGAAAAGTTTTTAATCTTGTTATGAACGTCAAGTTGGTGAGAATGGTAGCGATCTGTGTGATCGTGTTTGGATGATGTTTATATACTCACATTTATATTAACATATTTTACCCGGTACACAAAAACGTAGCTCCGCGGACTTCAGCTCCTTAATTATAATATAATAAATTGTAAGACACGATGATATATAAATTAAACGGTGAAAAGACAAGAGAATAAAAAAATCTCAAACTGTCAAATTTACTATCTTCTGGTGTCTATGTACACCAGAAGATAGTAAATTTCCCACGCGTTTAATGTTGAGCTTAGACTACGTGCGGGTAAGATTAATGCGGTCCGAGCATAACCCAATCTGAAAGAAAATGTTCTAATAATGATTCCTAATTTTCTTCTAGAAAAAGATAAATGCCTTATAGGCTGGGATTTAGTTTATTACAGATACTAGCTATGCGCGCTCAGTTACGTCTGCTTACTTTTCTTCTTACTGCGACAGTCGTTTTGTTTAAATATTTTGCTTCTTTAAAATTTTACTTTATGAATAATTAATAAGATTTCGTTAAAGCGATTCAGATATTCAGGCGTGAACCGACAGAGTTTCGCGTTTATAACTTCAATAGTGTTTAATTATCTTCAATTCCTGTTATTTTTAAACTTAGTTCTGTACCCAACAAACAAAGGAATAATATGGCTTACAATATTAATATTACATGTAACATATTCCATATTATTTGTATCGATTTCTTAACATCTCATATAAGCCAATATTTCAATTTTTATACCCACATTCTCAATTTAGCATAGTTTTGAAATGAATAGACGGAATTTGGCATTTTGCCGAAACGAAGTATTTGGCTGGCTGAATATTATTACGGCTTTTTAAATAATATTAAAGCGCGAATTTTTAGTAAGGTCTATGTCTACGTATTTATTGTAGAAGAAACTTTAAAATACTTGGAAATATACGAATCTTACTCTTATCCTTTAGTACTAAATCCTTTCTTACGTTTATCGCATTGAAACGTCGTCTACATTTACCCTTTTATCTCGTCTAGGCCGCAATGGCCTCAATTTTCTTTGGAGTTGAGATTCTTGTGCCTTATTGCAAATATTTTAGATCGTTATCTTTTTACGATAAAAAGTATAAATTACCCATAAACTGTTTCATACTACGATCAATATTCAATATACAAGATGCTGCAGATAATGAGATTCAAATATAAATAAAATAATTTATATTCTTCCTTTCACGCTTCGATGTACATATAATAACGTTACATATTTTTTCAACGGAAATAATATCGTAAAATATATTATTCATCCAATTGGAAGGTTCGAACGGAAGCTAGTAAAATGATAATATAAACCAATTTTCTCAACATCAGATTTTGCCGGCTAGATTATTTGAAATATTATTTTAGTTTATTTCATAACATCCTAAGCGTAATGTAGAGCCTTCTTCGATAAATAGGCTATATAACACCGAAAAATCAAATCGGACCAATAGTTCCAAAGATGAGCGCGTTCAAACAAACAAACTCTTCAGCTTTATAATATACTTGTATAGATCTTAAGAACCTACAAATTATTATAAGTGAAAATAAACCTAGTACCTATGTAAATGAATAATAAAAATTCAGTGTAACATTAAAGTTTTATTCAGGGATTTACACTATTCAGTATTATTATACAGATTACACTATTACATATTGCTATTTTATAAAAAATGTGCTCATATTGTGAGTTGAGGTTAATTAAACGTGTTAATTCAGATCCGGGCTAACTTTTTAATAAGCCGCGAGCCTGAAGCCTGAAAGTTTGGAAGTTGGAAATTAAAAATTTCTGCTTATGTTGCTCGTATAGAGTGTTTTATTTTTTCGTGATGATACGTAACATCGTATCATATTTTTGTCAAAATGTTATAATATAATTTATGACTATATGACTTTACATTCTATAATGTTTTTCTAACCATTCTTTTCAGATTAAAAGTACATATTTGAGATTAAATTAAATTTAAAGAAAATTGTTTACTTTACCGAAATATTTAAAAGCAGAAAGGCTCTATATTCCACTTATTAATTTGAAAAGTTTTTCCTTGTAGATGATCTGAATGCTACACCCCAGTCCATCGAGTGATTGTCAAATAATACTGAAAGTTTCAAACGAGAAGGATAATAATTCTATTATCCTTCTCGTCGTAATTACTTAGACTTTTAACTTTTAGGTGGTTAAAATTTCATACCATTGTAATTTTCAAATAGCTCATTAAGGATTCTCCTAAAATTAATGTAGTTATTTATGTAAAATTTCCTAAATGTTATCAACATGTAATGTACCGAACACTTAATTTTCCTGCCAGGCAAAATATGAAGCTATACAGTATACATATTTAATTTCGTGTAGGCTTTAATTACGTTAAATATTAACTAATGAGATATTTTCCGAGTTCACATTGTTCTATTTATCTGTAACAATGAAATCTTGACGTTTCCTTTAAAACATTTGCAAGAATTAGAAGTCTCATTACTCTTTGTCTCAGCTATGTATTACTTTGTTTCCAGCAACTTGCTATAATTTTATGTCAGACTCATTTTACTGGACGTATTATATTTTAGCAAAGTGTGAATAATTGCAATAAGTTCCTTATGGAAACAGTAAATTAAGTTACATGACCTGGAATAGCCTTTTAAATATACACTGTTCAGAGCACTTCATATTGGTATTGACTTCAGAAATAATAGGAAATTCTTGCATGGGAAGAAAGATCGGCCTTTAGAGTTTAGACTTAAAAATTGTAGAGCAGCTTTAATGAACTCTGATCATCTACTACTGCCATTTAGTAATATTAAAAATGTTTCGACGCATTAATTTTCTAACGTTACATGGATTTAATTATACGCAATGTAAATTAATTAAATAATTCCAATAATCAAATTGTCTCTGTTATCTCCAAATTGTACCTATGTGATTAATGAAATAAAATCGCTTGAGTATTTTATTTAATTCTATGTTCGATGACATGTGACATCGGCCAATCCCACAGCCCCACTGGCGACCTAAACTTATATGCAGTGGGATCAAATATGGGCTAATATGCATATGATCCTCGACTAAAGGTTGCCTGGAAGGGATCGCTGCTTTAGCGATAAGGCCGCCTTTTTGTACCTGTTTGTTTGTATGTGTTTTTTTCGTATTGTTTCCTTGTTTTGGTGCAAATAAAGTATTTTCATTCATTCATTCATTCATTCATATTTCTTATGTACACTGTACAGGCCCAGCTCGCCTCGTCCAAGTGATGCTACCGCTCGTACGCAGAGCGCGCGGACGCGTGGTGCTCGCATCGTCCATCCTGACGCACGTGGCGGCGCCGGTGCGCGGCGTGCACGCGGCGTCGCTGGCCGCGCTCGACGCGATGGCGGCGTGCCTGCGCAGGGAGCTGAAGCCGCGCGGTGTTGATGTGGTGAGTATATAGTAGCGCGTATGTTAATACAGGGGCCGTATTATGACCTCCTGACTGACAAATTCATATATATAATGATCGCAATAACCAGCCATGGTTAATTATGGTATTTAATGCATTTTCCAGTCAGTTCAATTCACGGCGTAAACTGTCTGGAAATAAGAGTTTATAATACGGCCCCTGAAGGGGCGCGTGGTTCTCGCATCGTATGTAGTGATTCCTGACGCACGTGGCAGCGCTGGTATCCTTTCTCAGGTTTAAAACTATATTTGTAACAAATTTCAACCAAATCGGTTCATTATTTCAGGCGAGAAAATAGACAGATAGACAAAGTAAAAATAATACAATAAATATCTAACCACATTTTTATATTATACTGATTCAGGTAAGATAATGTTAAATATATATGAAATACATTTTCCTTTGTAAGGTATGCATCACGTCTATCACATGATATCAGACACTTAGGCGAAACACGTTTCAGGCCTTTTGAAATGTTCTTACGACCCCAAAATCACCTAAATATTTAATTTTTATAATAAAAAGTACATAAATATTAGTTATTGATCTAGTTACATGTAGAATAGTGCGAAATGATAAGAATATCATTTTGTTCTTATATCCTTCCTAGCGAACGATGCAGGACCCGTGGGATTATAAAGAAAAATTACTTTATGTCTTGAAAAATTACTATCATAAAACATAAAGCATTGATAAATTGTATCCCTTTATATAAAATTACAATGTAAAGATTCAAAGAGTACCAAATTATGTGTTTTCGACTTTGACCGTTAACGCCTTGGTGCCTTAAAGCGTCACATAAACTTAATAATGAAGACTTATGTTGCAAATAATCTGAGTTATAACTTTAAAATTTTGTGGGTCGCACACGTAATGGGTTAACCTCGTTACTAGCACTATCGGGAAGAATTTTAGACGAAACTAATGAGCGTCTTGCACCTAAACCAAATTTATACCGCGAAGTTCCGACTCAATTAATGGTACAAATTCGATTAGAAAACTTCGTAAATTACGTTCCCTTGAATAGCTCGTTCCTTTTCATTATGAAAGAGGTTTGTAGTGTTTGCTTTCATTAGAATTAATCCAGATACGATTACCTATTCATCTCTTTTATACTGACTTCAGACTAATTTTATGACCGCTTCTTGATTTTTTTTCAGTTAAGTATCTATCATTGGCGATCGTCGTATATTCAAACGATTCATTTATATATTCTTTTGACGCCGTTATATTCGCTTCTTTTTGTACGTTCTTTATTACGTGTATACAGTTATCTATCTAATTATCTATACATACTAGCGGTCCGCCCCGGCTTCGCCCGTGGTACATGTTTACGTTTTCTCTACATAAGAACCATCCTCGTACTTCAAGGAATATAAGAAAAAAAGAATTATTGAAATCGGTTCAGCCGTTCTCGAGTTATAATTATTCATTTTCATTTTTATATATAAGATTATTAACTACCTATAAATATGTTAGAAATTACTTAATTAGTAGACCGGGAGATACTGACACGAAATTTCGGGTCATTTGTAACAGGATGGCGGTTCTACAGGGGTCTTAGTACGCAATGATAAAAAGAAAAATGATGGTGTGATCGCTGGTATCGGTGGCTTAGTCGCGTGGGCGTTAGCCGAACTCGTCGGAAAAATAGCGAAAGTCAAACGATTTGTAACACAAAAATTTTAGTATTTACCGATAGCCCATAAAAAAGAAGTAGGCGGTAGTGTCATGCCATACTTTTCCGGTGTGACTTACAGCCCGCCATACCGACGCGAATATGTTGATTTAAATAAAATAATTATTCAACCATTTGTACCAGGCTAACTTTTGCACAGGTAACCATAGTCGTGCAGCCATTTACAAAAATCGCCATGCCATACTTTTCGGACGATTCCAAATGGTCGCCATACCGCCGAAAATCTGCAAAAAAAATTTATTTCGCCAAACTTTTTATACCAGTATTGCATTTGGATTTTTGGAGAGTATTTGATAAAATGTGACCATTATTATATTTGCCATACTTTTAGTAGGGGGAAAAAGTGCTGTCATACTTGAAAAATTAATTTAGTATTAATTTATATAAGTGAAGATTTCCAACACCTATATCTTTGAAATTTTGTATTTATATTTTTTGATCCTCAAACTTCCAGGAAAAATAAGTGCCATACTGTTACAAATCGTTTGACTTTCGCTATTTTCCGACGAGTTCGACTAACGCCCACGCGACTAAGCCGCCGGTACCAGCGTTCACACCATCATTTTTCTTTTTGTCATTGCGTACTAAGAACCCTGTAGAACCGCCATCCTTTTACAAATGACTCGAAATTTTGTGTCAGTATCTCCCGGTCTATAGATTTAACAATAATATGTTTATATTAAATGCATTCATACAATTTAATCGCTTAACTGAATCTATTTTATGTGCATTGTGCATTACGCTGTTCTAGAATAATGCACGCTAGAAAATATAAATCAATAGAAATATGCCGAATAAATAATTTGCAAACGAGGCATAAATCATGGATTGGCTCTCGTGCATTTATGAGAAAAGCGAGAGGCAATCTAAGGCATATCTACGAGTGACCGAGCTTTAGCAATTTCATTACTGTTCAACCGATAGAACTACAAAAAGAAAGTCTAAACTTTAGCACACATTCAATAAATCATATTTCTCTTTGATATAACTTCTGATATCACGACTGTTTATCCTGTATTTATTATTCACTTTCAAAATAACATCAAAAGCAGTATAATTAGGTGCTTTCGTTATTACACAGATGAAATACAAATGACTACTTAATTTAGTAATACATAAATATGTAACATTATAACGCTCGATCCGGCTTCATTATCTTGTAACTAGGTTAAGTCTAGTTCTAATGAGAGGCATATTAAAAGTTTAATGTCCCTACTTGGTATCATGTTCGCGACTTATATTTAGAGCGCCCTCATTTTGAGAATGGTTAAATTATTAAAAATTAATTGTTTTAGCAGGATTTCTTGCGTGGTAGAATAGAAATTTTTAATTATGTATATACCTACATGTAATCGTAAGATTGGTGGTTGGTTCAGAAATTTGATGTCAATGAGGAGGCTTCGATGCAAGATCATGTTAGTAATTAAATAATTTTAACATGTATCTTACGCAAACTTGTGTAAAATTAGTATAAAAAGCAACGTAGAATTTCAAAGCACAAATAGATAGAATCGAAATGGTTTGGGGATTATGAATAATTTTTCGTTTATAAGTCAGATAGAGTCAGATAAGTAAAAGTTTAGAGAAGTAAAATCTGTAAAATATTTTATCGGTTACATTTTTAAAAAGCCAATTTCTAAGTGGTTCCCTTGAAGTTGCTATTTAAATATGTAATAAATTTATAAACGGTCTGTAAAATACAGCTTGGTTTGGTAAAATCCATCTTTTATTTTAAAATAACGTTTAAGTTTAAAAGTATCCTTGTCTTTGTCTCAGATAATAGCTATTTTGAGGTTATTTCAAATTTCTCTCTAACTTTTATTGTGATCAATAACAAAAAGCTTTCTAAGCTTCAATGCTCTTATAATTTATTTTCATCATGACAAGCATATTCTCGTCTTAAACATTATATATAAAAATTGTTATGAAAACTATCGCTTTGTGAGGAACATTAACAATGAGAAAACCTTGTTTCGAATATAATTGATCTCATTACAGAAACAGATAGTTATAGAACGCATAGATAAATACTAAAAATGACACAAATCATTAATTATATTTTCGTAAATTATATTAATACTTACATTATTTTAATTCGGTTTCCTTTAAACAAAGCAATGTACAACGAATGAAATACCAATTTTATGTATTTTAATTGAATTTTATTTAACGAAGGTGTAGTTTGCTCGAAGCAGAAACGTATAAAATGAACAAATTATTCGCAAAATTAATTAATACGCTTTGAAGTTGTTATTTCTGTAAACAGTATACTGTAAATGATATTCGTGTGTAATATTATGACTCATATAATTTGAGACGTATTCAAAATATGAACTTCATTGGACTGGCTTGGAAAATGTAATTTATTTAATGTGTGCATGTCAAGTGGATAAATAGGTTTTGTGTATATGGTGACTTAGCAAAGACTTTGTTCTTTGATATCCTCCATCTTTAAGAAAGTTAGATATTATTCAGAATATCAAAGCGTTTCAGCTGACATCAAAAGCTGTCTGGAATTCTAATTTGTGTCGCGAACGAAGCCTTGAGCATAGCTTTTACATGTAATTTAAACTATGTAAAGCAATAAAAACTTGGATAATTAGCTATTCTTATATACTTACTTAATAGTAATTTTTGGGTGGGCTAATTAATAACAATATGGTTGATAAATAACAACTTTTCATGATCATTCTACACTCAAACATATAACGTTCGATATGCGACATAAATTCACGTACAAATAAATATTTTAATAAAAACCATTTTAGCGTTCATTCTTTAAATAACGTCACATTTCACGGAGCAATATCGCTACGTTCAGTATAGTATATAAATATGTACTTAATTAAGTCTGAAAATAATCTCTTTCTAACAAGGTACCAAGCACTTGTAAAGAAAATCAAAGGCATATTATGTGTACGCCTGTCCTCTTATTGTATTTGTATTCATTTAACATAGCGAAAGATACTTATTTCTTTCATTTTTAAGATAAGCCTAATTGGTACAGTGGTTGTGTTCCTCTCGCGATGAAAACTAAAAAGGCAAAAACTGTTAATTTGGCAAGGCACAGAGCGCTAATCATAAGTGAACTGTATTTGCCCCCAACCCAAAAAATAACATCACTCTCATCATTTTACATACATAAGTGTAATACAAATCAAAACACACTATGAATATAACTCTAACTAGGTACATATTTTCATTCTATCTATACAAGATATCAATCAATTTAGATATTGAATTACATAAAATTTACTTTCCTAATGTACTTACGTCCCACTTATTGTTTCCAATCAATAGGTGTTGACTGGCAGAGATCGCAGCGCGTCAATAAGGTTCATTGTTGTGATATATGTGTATGTGTATATGTGATATGTGAATTGTTTATTCATTTCATTCATTCATTCAATAGGTGGTAGTAGCAGCAGGCGAATACACGACGGGCAGCGCGTGGCTCAACGAAGAGAAGCTTCTGGAACAAGCACGTGACATGTGGAAGCGGCTGAGTGACGAACAGAAGGGCGCGTATGGAGAGGACTACTTCGAGCAAGCGCTGCGTAGCTTGGAGAAGTATACGAAGAATGCGGTAAGTAGAATATTAGGGGTAAATGAATTCTGTAAAAAAAAGACGTTGTGGCACTCGGGGACTGCCGCGGTAAAGCTATTGCCTAGCATGCCTTCAAGCCATACCTCCGTGTCCGTCGGAGTGGGGAGCGTGAGGTTTTTTAAAGTGAAACTTTTATTACATCGTCTCAAACTTTTTGGTCTGTGTAGCGCATGTCGCGTGACGTACGATAATTATCGTACAAATACGATAATTATCGTAAGTTTCACTTTTACCGTGGTTTCATAAAACCACACAACATTTTTCGTTACGGAATTTCTGGATTCGGTCCCCGCGCTCAAGGCCCGCGATAAAAGCTATGCAATAGCTTATAAAACATTGAAGTTTACACACAGTTACCACTTAAGAATTCCATGGAGTTCCGAAATGTCTGGCATTAAGGCGCGATATCTTGAGAAGTAAAGGAATGCAATATGAGGAACGTGTAAAGGTCGGAAAGGTAAAATTCTAAAACTTCGCCGATCAAGGGAGCGGTACGAAAAGGTCAAATAGTTTCATAAATTTTTCTTACGATTCCTAAAGTACTTAAGTAAAATATTTCTAGTTAAGTGTATATAAATATGAATATTATGTAATAGATAGAGTACCTCGTAAATCATATCTTAAAGAAACAGACACAAATATTCCATTTAAAAAAAAGAACAAAGTATGTTTATTACAGATACAATTTTTTTTAAATAATACTATAACTCAGTCGTAAAGCAAATTGAGCTGGAGCAATGGGCTTTGACATATTATCTTATAAACTTCTTTTATAGAGCTAAAATACGTGTCCAGAGACGGTTCAAAGTTCGAATAACAAAGGAATTTATTTTGAAATGCGTTAGAAAAGTGTGCACCTTTTAGCACTTTTTCCTTTGATAAATTATCCTTTTTAAATAACAGAATTTTTATATTTGCAGTGTTTAAATAATACATAATTAGAGAAATGTTACCAACAAACGTTTCGAATTTCGTCCGAAAAAAATATGCTACAAGTTGTTTATATAAATATACAAAAAAATATTGTTTTTAAAGTTTCAGAGTTGAATTGGATTTATTTAAAAAATTTCCAATAAAACAACCAGACTATGACAGAAGACGAGAAATAAATAGTTTCACAAAAAGCTCTTTACGAAGGTAAATGAATGCAAAACTGCACTTGTATGCCGTCTAATGTAAAGTGGACTTTGAATTTTAAGTAAGCTTTGCCAAAATAAGCAAAATTTGAAACCTATGTACGTATAAAGTTGATATTGAAAAAGGTATTCACATTACGATATACATTTCTGTACCGCGTTTGATGAACGAAAATTTAAAACAGAAACAGAACTATGCATTATATTATACTAGCTGTGCTCCGCGGTTTCACCCGCATTGCTCCGCTCCTGTTGGTCTTAGCGTGATGATATAATATTATAGCCTTCCTCAATAAATGGGCTAATAAACACCGAAATAATTTTTCAAATTGAACCAGTAGTTCCTGAGATCACCGCGTTCAAACAAACAAACTCTTCAGCTTTATAAGATTATTAGTATAGATTTTATAGTAGCACAAGGTGTGATATAAATTTTGTTAAATAAAGTGTTGTTCAGTTTGAAATGTGACAACAAATACCTTACTGCATTTCAAATCAACATACAAAACCGCTTCTCTCAGAGACTGTCTTGAGCCTTCTTAATGATGCAATTAAAGAACTGCATAGGCAGATTGTCACATAGATGACCTAAAATAGAAGTGAGAATAGCAGTTCAAAAACAAAGCGACATGTGGAAACGAGTGAAAGGGCCATATCACACCCACTTGGGGCTCGTTGAGGATTCTCGAGACACAACTAAGACGTTGAGAGCCGTAAACTAGGCTACAGTTTGTAACTGAGGAAATTACATTTTGATCTATACGCGCTTGGACCACAACGCTCGGTTGCACGGTATATTGTTGTGATTTAATTAAAAACGGCTGTAAATTTTGAATCTTGTTTGTTTTGTGATTAATGTATTCGGAAATGTTCGAATTATTCGTAAATACACTGCGATGTTGAACACGTTTATATTATGCGCAAAACGTGTATATTTTAATCGAATATTTATTGTTATTGTATTGTCCAAATAGAACAAAAATTGTTGTCTAAGCTCTAAAAACTTTTCTATTCATAAATCTTTTCAATTGTTTTTAATTAAAGTTTCCAAATTACAATGAATCAACATTCACAGAAAAGAAAAAATTTTATCTAAATGAATAAATCTATTCTTCATTGTTGTACCGTGATTTGTGTATAAATAAAACGCAATAAATATTTTAATCTCTAGTACTTTTAATATCAAGAAAGCTGCATCAGTGACAACGAGGATTTCTTTTCCGTCGCACCAAGATAAAAACTGTCCTAGTAATCAATTAATCTGACTTTTAATAAGAGTGAGAATTTACAGCGTTCATCATTTTTTGCATTTAAGTTGCTGTAAAATGTTACATTTATTTTCTTTGCCAGACTATTTTCGTAAAGAGGATACTTGAAGCTACTTGGAAATAAATATTTATTTAGCTCACAAAATACAGAATTTACGTTTCTCTTAGCATCAGTGGAAATGAAATTAAATATAGTTCTAAATACTAAATAATCTGTTTGAACCATTGAGCTAGCTACATTTTGGAAACCACTAGTGACGCTTTGCCAATAACCGCTTAATTATGCATTCCATTACGATCAAACAGAAAACTAACCTAATTAATATTATTTACATTTTAATTAAGCGTTTATAATTTCGGTATCCAGTTACAACACCAATTAAATTTTTAACGAGCATATTGATATAGTAAATAATGATTACAATGTTATTTAATACATACATATATGTTTTTTTAATCTCATTTGGCTTTTCACAAAACCATGTACTTTAAACGAGTTTCTTACTTTCTTGTATAGTGTTTAAACTCATTGTGCATCTTTATAATTTGGGTCAACCAGATCTAAACCACGCGAGGCAAATGCAGTCGTGTCTTAGTTTTTTGGTTACATAACGTATTACATGCACATCTCTACACAGTTTTTGTTGTCAGGTTATGAAGAACTGCATTCTATACGAAGTGACTTGTCGGAACTTACAGTTGCACAAAACATACAATAGTGCAAGCTTTTCAAATGTGTTTCATTCCCGTGTAAATGCTAACGCTATATGTATGGCCTGATTAAAAGGCTTAATGCGAGATATAGTTACGTTTTTATTACTTGCACTTTTAAGTGTGTGCACAAAATAGCACGGCATAAAATTTGTATTTTTATTTTCATGAAAACTTATTCAACATGATAGCATTATAAATTCGTAAGCTCAGTATATAGTGAGAGGTATAAAAGTATTTTAGCACACGCTACATGTTTTGCATTTATGGGAAGGTTCTGTAAAAGTCTTTACGTATTCCCTAAGCATACTTGCAATCTAAAGATCCATATAACAGCTCGACTTTAAAGGAATTCTCTTTTGCTAAAGCACTAATGATCAAACATATTACAGTAGCATAGTAATTAAAGCTTTGATCTTCTGAAGCGGAAAATTGCTTTTCATCGTAGACCTTGATTTATAAATCATCAAACGAAGCGATTTTAACACTGCAATTTTGATACTTATGTAGGTATGTATGGAATATTTCCAACACTCTGCAGAGCTGTTTAGAATTCAGCCTTTAGAAGCGGCTTTCAATCAGATTAAAATCTAGCACGTACTCTACCTAGCCGGTTGTTGCGAAGATTCTATCTATCAATTAGTATTATCACTTATTGCACTCAATACTATGTACAGACCATTTGCTTAAGACATTTGGTTATATACCTTGCATAATACACAGCATTTTTTTATAATAGAATTAGATATATTCTAAGTTTTAATGAATGCAATGCTCAAAGATGAAAATCAAATAGGTATTTTTAATGCAATTAAAAACAATTATAAAGAAATAGATGTTAATAACAACAATTTATTATCAGACAACAATACATCATATTTTGTTAGTATGAACATTTAACACACACAAATAAACTCTATGTTAGTGACACATGACACTTACAGTAAAGCTGTAATTAATTTAGAATGGTACGTTGTTTTTTATAAGGATGGTTTAGCTTTTGGTTAAGCTTTATTTTGTTTAAATAAAACATTATAATATTAAATAATCAACGTGTAGTTTAAGCATAATATTGAATATTTACTATTTAATATATCTAGAGCACAGAATACTAAATAGTACCTACTAACGTACCGAGAGGAATGTTTTTTTTTTATATTCTTTATAAAATGTAGACGCAAATTTGCAGTGCATAGTTTCATTGATAAATATTTACTGAACAACAGCCATAATACTAAATGCAAACTTCATAACTCTATGATAATGCTTTTGTTAAATTTGCTCAATGCTAGTTAAGAGTTAAGACTCCCTCTGCACTACTTCCATTTATAAATGAAAGCACATATTAGGTTTTCTATATATATTCCCAATTAAGAATAAAATACCTTTATAATATTTACCTGTAAAAGTCTGTGAAGGCAGTTTTCCATGTTACATTACATTATAATTATTATAGATGTGACTAGAAAGTTTTCTGATTTTGTTATTTAACATTTATTTCTAAAAGTCTTTCGTTTAAGTTGCTATATTGCCATAGATAAATCAGTGGTACCACTGATTTATTTGGGGCAATCATATAAATACATTTTACACATAACAATTTTTTTTTTTTATTAAGAACCATTATCATCTTTGTTAAGACGAGGTGAAACGCACGTTCCCTGTCTCACGCCAGACTCCTGCATCTAATTTTTTAAATCGAAGCAGTAGTTCATTAAATTAGCACATTAAATTATATATTATATAATAATAATTATTAATATTTATAATATATATAACAATAATTATTAAATAAAACGAAGAGACTTTCTTATAATTTATAATATGCTCTAGCTGTGCTCCGCGGATTTACCCGCAGTGCTCCGCTCCTGTTGGTCTTAGCGTGATGTTACATTATAACCTATAGCCTTCCTCGACCTGGGCTATCTAACACCGAAATAATTTTAAAAATCGGACCAGTAGTTCCCGAGATTAGCGCGTTCAAACAAACAAACTCATCAATTTTATAATACATATTAGTAGCTAGGTTACTTTAATATTATCTTATTTATCCCACAGGACGCCGACCTAACAGCAGTAACTCGCGCGCTAAGTGACGGAGTGACCCGCACGTTCCCTCTGTCGCGCTACACGCCGGTCTCTCCGAGAGAAAAACTCAAGTCCATCCTCGCTGAACACATGCCACGATCGCTGTATGAAGGATTGTATGCTGATTAAATAAATAAAACGAATTTGTTTTTTATTACAAGATTTTTTGTATTCGTGAAAAATAAAAATGACGTCATAAATTGAAACAACTTGTAAAACTTAAAGATACTCGAAGGTAGATTTTGATTATCGATTGTATTTATAGAAATTTGTAATTGTCAGAAATAAAATGAAATTGATATGTAAATTGTAAAAAAAATGAACACTAAGGGTTGGCGCAAACGGGCCACCGACCACATACCCTGGTGGCCAGCGACAGCCACTTGACACTTTTTTCACAATTTTCATATTATATTTTGCATAGACCACACACATGTAGCCGAAGGCAACCACTCGCTACAGAAGCGTTCGAAATATGTGAAAAAAATGTGGCCAATAATTCTTATATAGAGTTTTGTATAGAGCACGTTTCTGTATCCAACGTTGCAATGAAAATAAATAACATAATAAGCCATATTTATACGAGTCTTAAGTGGTCACGGCATCGTAATATATTTATTAAATTCTTCAATGCTGCTGCATTAGAAAATTCTCGCATTAACTTCTAAATAGTCTTTCATGAACATAAATAGATACATTGAAATAAACATTCTAGTTCTAAAGCAAATTTATTTTTCTATATAGTTTTGCTATAACTGTTAAAAAGAACTCATTATTATCAGACATTAGTATAATTTGCCTAGCCAGATAACTAGCAGTTGGGCGGACTGAATTAGTGTTACCTATTAATTCAGGCAATTAAATTGTTCTTGTAGCAAATGAGGGCACACCACTGCGGCCAAACTCCGTACTACGTATGCATTATGTACACGAAACAGAGTTATTTTGCGGATAATTTAATTTCGTATGTACAAGCCGGTTAATTGGTCGTTGATGCGGTTTTGTTTGATTTAATTATTTAATTAACGAACCGCGAATCGTTTGGAATACATCAATTGTTATTCAAACTACGATACATTCAAAATAGTAACACAAATACTTAATTGGGCATTAATTTGTATTTATTTTATTATACTTCTTTAAAGCTACTTGTACATGTTAATAAAAATACATCGTATATGACAACATTCGTTAATTTTCGAGCGAAATTTAAAAGCACTTAAACGATACCCTAACAGGCTATCATCACAGTACCGTAAATTTTCATTTAACGGTTTTTATCGACCTCAAAGCGTCCAGTTTATATTATTTATCACCCTTTTTACTTAAGTATCTGTATCGATTTGTATTTGTTTAAAGTGTATATTATCACGAGAACGATTAGATTATATTCATATACTATTTATTACTTCAACAATATTTTTTCATGTATGTAAAAATATATTATGCTCCCTTCTTTTTTATGATTATAATTTTACCATATACTAACACATACTTGTATATTTTAAGGTACATATTATATCTGATAGACTATTACTGTTTTAGAAAGATATATCACCATTTTTAATATTGGATACCTACTTGATGGCTGCCAATCGCACTTGGTTCTACGGTCCCGTTAAATTAATGAACGTAATTTTTTCTTCTTTCATAGTGACTGGCGAAATAGTACATTAAAAATTTTAGTGCTAACGATACGTTATGTAACCTAGAATTTTTGCCAGCCAGAAAATATGGTGTGTATGTATTTATTTATGTTTTTAGGTTGATATGTATTTACTTATATGGTTGGTTACTGTACTGAATTTGAAATGAAGTTTTGCTAACACATTGTTCATTGAAACTAACAAAATATTTCCATATAATTGTATACACTTTCATTTATTTTACGAAAATTTTTTATTCAATATAGAAACCAGCCAATAAATCCAAATATAAATTGGAAAGATTGATAGAAGAGTTATTTAAAGCGTCTCTTTTATGAGCCTTTCATTAGTAATTATTTATATTCCGTACCAATATGATAAAGAAATACAAAAATATCTTTGAAATACTTAAAAATTTCCGAGCCATTTGGTTTTAAAACATTCTTAAACTTCGTAGGGCTTACGAAACAAAGTTACTGAAATATGACATCATAAGAAAGACTATTCGGATTTTCTGTAAAAAGTATTGGAACGGAATTTAATAATTTTTTATTAAGCTTAGTTTTTTCTATATAAATAATAGATAATATTGTAAAATCTAGTCAACTTAGAAACTAGAAAAGTTTAACGTTTGTTCTATTTTATAGTTGATAATTTATTGTAAGTAGATGTAGATCGTAACTGTGTTTTAGCGCATCCATGACCCTTGTAATAAATAATAAAGTGTACGTATTTATGATAAATGAAATCTCATCTAAGGTTCAAAATAAACTTATAAATATTCAGTTCGCTTAATGTGTTTTGAATTCGGGATCCATCCCGAAGCGAAAGTAAATTTATTCAATATTTATTAAAAGCAAACAGCCGTAAGATGGAAAAACTTCTAACACTAATATATTATATCCTCTTTGGTCATGGACATCTATGTATTGTAAGCTTTGCAATATAAGACGTAATACCAAGTAAGAAAGTAATTTAAAAAATGCAGCCTTTCACCTAAGTTATAGGATGACCTACTTGCAGATCGCTACATTTAAAAAATGCATTTAAACTTGTATCCGACACCAACCCGCATTAATAATAGAAATTTGTGTGAAATAATCTTGTATTATTTTTTAATAAACGTTATAAAACTGTGATATACTGTGTTTTATTTATATTGGTACCTATGTTTTTAACTTGCAATTGGAAATTATTTTTGGTGATTTACTATATTGATGATGCTGAAAATAAAAAAACAGCTTACCTATACAATATTTTGAGAATACAAAATTTTGTATATTAATGGGAGGGAACTAAAAAATATTTGAAATACAGAGCAACATCCAGTTCATCTAATTTTCAATATTTAAATGGATATAATAAGAGATACAAAATAACATCATGTTTATAATTTATAATTAATACTTACGTTGAACCATCATATATTTTAAATTGTTAATACATTATTAATTACAACTATTCGATTTAATATGCATAAAACACCACTTATATTATAATGCAACATCAAAGAACTAATTTCAAGCGCTAATTATTATTATATGAAATTTCTAGCTTAGAATATGAAGTCAGTGCTTTTCTATATTACATTGCTTGTTTTAATAGCAAATACTACACCAACTGATTGCAGTTTAATCTGTATATAGCGCCTTTTGAAAATTAAGTTATGATTACAAACTCCATCTCAGCCCTATTTCACGTAGATTAGAAGCCAGCCCTAAAGCATAAAGACCTTACAAAAACAAATTAATACAACAAAAGACAATGTTTTCTTTAGCGATAGGAATAAAGGCGCCCTGAGATTAAGATTGATATTTTTAAAAGCACGAATTAATGGACAAAATAATGATGTATCATGCTAGTCGATTATGTTCCAGTAACTCTTTAGTTGTGGTACGAACATTTTCCAAAAATACTAGAATAATTTCGATCACGTTTTAGATTGAGTTGGGTTCGTGATTGATGTTGTATTCGATAAAGTAAAAAATATATAAATTTTCCTAAGACATTTTAATATTAAAAGTATATTAATATTATCTCTTGAAATTCTTGGTTGAAATGTTTGGAAATGTTCACCGTCGAAAATTTAGTAACTGCATAAATAAAGTGGCCGTTGGGAACGCGACTGTAGGGTTGGAATGGAATAAAATATCTAGGGCTCATCTTACATTTAACGGTGCATTCTTGAGATGTCAACATAAATAACCGCAAAGTGATGCCAGGGTCTTGATGCTATCTCCTGGGCATTAGTGAAGTTTGGTTATCTAGATCTATATTTTAAGGAGAGAGTACTTTGTGAATTTATTCGAATATTGAAATATAGATATTTAGTAATTGCTGACTACGATAATGAAAAATGAAAATTTTACACGTAGCTAGTGAAAATATGATGTTAAAAATGCTATTTTTTTTATGTCAGAGCAAGCAAACGAGCAGATGGGCCACCTGATGATAAGTGGTCACCACCGCCCATAAACACCTGTAACACTTCTACTGTTGCAGGTGCTTTGCCGACCTTTTATGGACAAATAAGCTCTTTTCTTGAAGTAGGCCCCAATGTCGTAGTTGTTCGGGAACACCGCAGGTGGCAAATAGTTCCACAGTTTCACCGTATTAATTATATTATTGTATTATTGTCTAATTAATTGTATTATTGTCTAATCAGGCAATTTTTTCATATTATGCCTACACGATACAGAATTAATTGCAGTCACTAATTTTGACCTTGATAAAATGTAGAAAATACCGTCTGGCCTGGAAGAAATCGCTTTTAAGCGATAAGGTCACCTTTTGTACTTCGCATCTAAACAGATATATATTATAATGTACATTGTAATATTAAATGGTGTGGTACAATAAATGATTAAATAAATAAATAAAATATATTATCGTCTAACAATATTCTGTTCGTATGAGCTTTCGGTTTTTCATGAAAAAGCTAAAGAAATACATACCTATATCAATCTAAACATTTTTGCGCGCATATTACAAGTATATTTACATAATCCACATAGAATATAATATTATGGTGCAACATTTTTTTTTATACTGCATCTTACCTATATTCCTTCCCTTTTGTTTACCGTCCGGTAATTTCTTGTGAACGTTTATTCCCCTCGTAAACTTTACCTTGCTTAAACTTTGTTATCTAGTTCGTAGTCTTGTAATAAAACAACAAACAACCAGTTTTGTAATACATTAGCGGATACAACTTTAGTGTCACAAACAAGGCTTAGAAGCTTCTAAAGTGTAGTGTCGACTTAGTTCCACCGCCTACTCGTTGACCCATTTCTAGTTTAGGCAATTATTAAACTAATATTATATTATATCACTAACAGCTATATCGATTTTCGCAATCTGCGTTTAGGTTTTATAATTTGTATAAAGGTTATGAATATATTGATTTAGTCGCAGATAAATAGGCTGTACAAAGTTTATTATCTACTAACTATTTTACACGCGTCCTTTGAAGAGCTATTTGAATTAATAAACATTAAATGATTAGAAATGGCCTTAAAATATCTACCTAGTAGGTAGTTCACAAATTATTATTTTTTTATTTCATTATGAATGTAAGACACAATTTGCATGCATTACAATGTAGATCAGATGCAATGTAAAATGTACATACGAGAATGAATTACTTTTATTTTCTCATTTGTATTAAAAAGAACATTCTTTTTCGCTTAAATGCAAACAACTTTCAACGTTATGCAATCTGTATTAAAGAATACAGCATTACGCACATTGAATAGTTCCTGCAATGCACATGTAGGTATTATTATGTTTCTAAACGATTTAATTATTACAATAATGTAGGGAAATAATTTTATCTCTTGCTACTGTATTTCCAACAAATGAAGAAAATTTTCATCTCTATAATTCTAACACGCTAATTAAAACACAAGTTTTCACTTAATGTTACTTTATTCATTAACCCGCACATCTGTACTAATATTATAAAGCTGAAGAGTTTGTTTGTTTGAACGCGATAATAACAGGAAGTACTGGCCCGATTTTAAATATTATTTTCTTTCGGTGTTATATAGCCCATTTATCGAGGAAGGTTATAGGCTATCACCCTAAGTCCAACAGGAGCGGAGCAGTGCAGGTGAAACCGTGGGGCATAGTTAGGTTACGTAATATAAATTTCACTCGCAAATTATTGTATGATTTTAAAAAATTAACTTTATTTAAGCGCCGGAACACCAAACCATTACGTAGGCTATCTGAAAAATCTCTTAATTGCCTCAGCCAATTAAAGCTTTCAGAGATCGTATAAAATGAATTCCAATTTCGAAAAATGATTTAAAATGTTACGTAAACGCACTAGGGGATTGTTAATTTTTTTTTCTCATAGATCAATAGTAAAACTATGTTTTAATTGAATATGTAATTCGAATTCAGTCTATACATAATATCTATGTAGGTACAATATATTAATAATACTCCATACAATCTCCTTAATATGTACCTATTGTGGTTTGTACTGATATAAATAGTTATTCCCTTGAATAAAAAAAGCTTTTATTAGCTATACTATGTACATGTACCTTATAATGAAGACTAGGAGCTGGGTGTCGTCACAACGGGGCGGCAATCTAGAAAGTTCTCTAGATGCTAGCATGAATACTTATTCTCGGCTTTTATCTCAATTTAATTAAGGCGACAAATTGTTACTGTTATTTATGGAAGACGTGCTTCGCAAATTGAGGTGAAACGTTTACTTACAAATGCTAATTGCATTGCAGGCGAACTCACAAAGCTGCATACAACGTAAAATTTACTAATGAAAAAAAGAGCGTGTGTGCTGAGCACACGTGTCAGAAGTGAAACTTCTGTGGCAATATTAAAAGATATATCAAAACGTCGCCTTACTCCATGAGGCGACCTTGAAATTTTACTCTCAACGCGCCTAAAGAAGTGTCACTTCAAAATATTTTGTAGAATCATAGTTGTGATACCAATAATACCATGACGAGATAATCAATAGTAAACAGATTTATTATTTTCAACTACATCTCCGGGTCTATAGTTCGTAGATTTGTATGTAAAGAAAGAATAATGTTGTAAAGGATTGTAAGATCAAGGCGTCAAGGAATCCGCTGATTTGATGTTTATCCTGATCTCAGAATCCCATCTTGTCGTATTCCATTCTATTCTAGCAGAATTATATATTATAGTTACGAAAAAAGGTGCCCCGCGTGTGATTGATGGGACAATAATTGTAGGTACTAAGTATCGTTTCGTGGATTCAATTGGTCGTGGTCGTTGGTAGTGTGACCGAACCATTACAAAAAATGTCATGAGCTAAGGTCAATAATTAGAATTAGCGATAGCCGTTTCTATTCCATGGCGTCTCTGACATTTGTCTCGGCCCCCAAGAAATAATATTATCTTTGAATGCGTATGTTGCATTTGAGAGCCAATAAAAAGGTTATAAACCCAATAACAGATAAATAAATTTTATGCAAAAGCGATAAGTAAGGTGTTAGCTAAGAGATATATTTTACGAGTTTTATTTTATGCCTCGTTTGGATACACCATACGAGAATGCTATAGTTATCGTGATGATACGTGCAATTTATGCATGCTCATACCAGGCTTAGGGAGGACGATTATGTGCCTTATCTGCTTTATAAAATGTATGGAGTGAAGCGAGAATATAACAATATAAGTTAAGAATAAACGGAAAAGAAAAACACTTTTAAAATAGTTAAAACATCATTTAGTTTAATTTTATAATGTAACTCTATGTTAGAATGTAAATGAATCTAACATCTCTATGAGTTATAATATCTCTGTATCTTTTTTCATGGACCGTGTTATATTTATTTATGCTTGAGAAATTATGGTTTATTGAAAGGGTTGTTTACTTATAAATTATTTTGAATTTCCCTGCGAAACTTTAACCCGTTTACAGAATCCAACACCGTCCCATTGGGATGCTTTTGTCTTGAACTTTATTTTAATATTATTATGATAAACAAGTACCTACCTACTTAATAACGTCGATTTCGATATCAAATTCACACAAAGACAACTCTGTAATTTGCCCTTTCATAGCGCATTTCTATAAGCTTTGATAAATTAGTTTAAGGAAATATTTTTAAAATGAATTAACTTGACTTTTATCAGTGACTGTACTTTAAATATAAAAGGTAACCTTCAGAATTCGGAGACTAAAGCATTAAAAGTCTAAAGGTCAATTTTTATCAAAAGGGAAATTGAGTTATCCTTTCTTAACGTTGTTATCCATCACGTTCCGGAATTTACTTTCTTTTACTGGGATGTTTGATTCAACTATTTTTGCATATTTAACCACAGAACTATATGTGTATTTAACAATATTTAAATTGTATTTTTAACAATTTATATGTATGACACGTATATGAATGTAATATATGGAAAATACTTAATTGAACATAATTAATGATTTATAAATACAGACAATACATAAGAAAATCTACAATCTACACAGCTCAGTAACCAATATGCATACTAAAATATTCGATCATTAATTAACAAATGGAAGGTGTACCTAAATACTGCTTTCTCTGCAACTTAAATAACATACCTACATATTCGTTCTGTAGGTAAACCATTTTGTGCAGAGACCTTACATTCTATAAGACCCTAGCCAAAAGGCAAAAGCCATTACGCCGACCACACAGTTTATTTTACGATCTACTTACATAAGTCAATATATAAAGGACTTACCAAAGCGACTTCTTCAACGAAGATTTCAACCGTCTCCATTAATGATAAATATTTTTTCTATAAATCTTCTATATTATCTAAAAAAATACTGAAACATGTAATTGTAGCCACATTTAACATAATATTAAGCATGTCTCACAAACATTTCATCGTACGAAATATGATATATAATTTGGAAATTGAAATTGAATTGGAATCTACGACGTTGGAAGATATACGCACCACATGACAAAGATCTATTGTGAGGTTGTAGGTAAGCTGCTCTGCATATGCTAAAATTAATTGTCTACAATTGCAAATTTAATTCATATATAAGTATAAGTTATAATATTGAATATGCATGCTATAAAACATAAAATAACAGTCAAGTAAATCGCTATTGGTTATATTTTTCAAAGGTTTTTCAACATATTTTGCCTTTGAAAGTGCAGCCAAGCGAGGTGGAGCGCTGGTAAGTTTTATATATTGTCATTTTTTAAATAAAAGACGACCTCTAAAACGTGAAAATCGAATGAAATATTCCGTATTGTGTGTCTATGAATAGATATTTTTATTGAACGTGAGAACAATAGGGATGGATCAATTGTTAACTTGAAGATGGCGATGAATGACGAACAACTTTGTAATTACCTATCATTGTTTACGAGATGCAGACAGAGAAAAGGGAGTTTATCTCTACATTATACTATAGATATCTTTTCTATTACTTAGCTACTTTTAATTCTGTAAATGGATTTTGAATGATTTATTTCAATGTGTCTCAATTATTACATTACTAGATTTCCGCCCGCGGCTTCGCCCGCGTTTGCAAAGGAAAACCCGCATAGTTCCCGTTCCCGTGGGATTTCCGGGATAAAAACTATCCTATGTGTTAATCCAAGTTACCCTCTATATGTGTGCTAAATTTCATTGTAATCGGTTCAGTAGTTTTTACGTGAAAGAGTAACAAACATCCATACATCCATACATCCTTACAAACTTTCGCCTTTATAATATACTAGCGACCCGCCCCGGCTTCGCACGGGTGCAATGGCGGCCGGCCGGTACCGCCGCAAACGCTACGCCCCGCAATTTTTAAATCTGTAATAACTTCGAAAATATTCACTTAAATCATACAGTGTAAAGGGCCATATAGATCTATATTAAATGAACAATGTATTCAAGGTATTTAATTCGTTAAGGATTAATGCTGTATTGGTTAAAATCGCTTCGAAAATTAACCATTATTTGTCGTAAAAAGTAAATGACAAAAAAAAGTTATTGTGGGTTATCCATAAGAGATAGGCATATACCATCGCGGACTTTTCTGTAGACCTTTTCAATGTGTACAATACTTAGTACATTATTTTGATAAAACTCGTAGGGTTCAGCCTGCGTTTGCAATGTAAGCGGAAAAAATGTAATTTTTTACGACATCACATTATAAACCTCAAAAATAACAGTACTTCTCCACTATTTAATGGATGTTATTATACATATAAACCTTCCTCTTGAATTACTCTATCTATTAAAAAAAACCGCATCAAAATCCGTTGCGTAGTTTCAAAGATTTAAGCGTACAAAGAGACATAGGGACATAGGGACAGGGAAAGCGACTTTGTTTTATACTATGTAGTGATATTAGATATTAGATTATTCTTGTTCTTCTTCATTACTATATATATAACTTCGAACACTATATAATAATAAATTTATGTCCAGCAGGGAAACACATCTTGATTATATGTATTATGTAACTATATCGTTTTCATTATTATCAATCGAAATATAATAATCACAAAAGAATAAAATGCTACACAACCACATTGTTTATGAAACGCTTCAACAAGCTTATTATACACAATTTATTCATTAATATCACAGTTCATGCTCACCAATATATTTCATCTAATAAGAAAAACTTGGACAAATTGGTTGACGCAATTACGCGAAGTTTTGAAGCCGACAAAATAGCAGGCTCGGCAGAACATCTGCCTAACTCTAGATTGCTCTAGTTGTTTTCATATCATCTGCCGAAAATATTTAGATTCGTATAATATTGGTTTCAGTAAGTGGTTATGAAGAGGTAAGTTATTTTGGTAAGTATCGAAAAAATTTTATGCATTTCTTTTTTTATTTCTTAGTGATTTATTTTAATTTAATTATTAAGCAATTTTCAAGTAAATATTTATTTTAAGTAATAACAAAAATGTTATATTAAATATCATTCAAATGTATCTGCATTTGACGAGATAAACATTAAAAGCTCTTTTCGCGTAAGTATACATCAACTTATATTTTTGTATTAAATAAAATTGCACATTTTATGTAATTATATCACAGTGAAATATTTCTCTTAAGTAGGTACGACAATATTTAATAAAGCAAGCATGATGTTTTCGCGTAACTAATTGAAATTACTCGGAACATCCAGCTTATTATGAAATCCCGAACGAATACACAATATAATATATCTAATTAACTCGATAAGCTAGAATCATAATGGATAGATTATACAGTTATATAATATCGTATTATAGGGAAATATTGGAATCCGATGCAATTCCCGCGGGAGTCATCGATCTAGTTTTAGAATAAAAGCATATGATGTATTGGCAATTTGAAAGCTTTGTTATGTTTGAAATTCTAAAAAATAGCTCTTAAATATCCCTGTATTGCTTTTATCATATCAATGATTGTTGTTTTCTCAATTATTATTTACTAGCTGCTCCCCGCGGTTTCACCCCCGTGGCTCCGCTCCTGTTGGTCGTAGCGTGATGATATATAGCCTATAGATCGATAACCTTCCTCGATAAATGAACTTTCTAACACCGAAAGAATTTTTTAAATCGGGCCAGTAGTTCCCGAGATTAGCGCGTTCAAACAAACAAACAAACAAACAAACAATCAAACAAACAAACAAACTCTTCAGCTTTATAATATTAGTATAGATTACCAATATCAAGGTACACAATATCCTAAAATTGACTGTAAAACAGGTTTATCTTAGAAATCGGTGTTCAGCCGAATCGCTCTAGACAATAAAAGCGCTACAGTCAAAAGTGCAAACGACTACTTACAAAAGCTAAATTAGTAAAATGCTACTTTACAGGTTGCAATTTTGAAACATTCATCGTTATATTTTACAAGACAAAAAAGGGGGCTTCATAAATCAATCTAAATAAACTATTTATAAAACTCTAAGCTAGAACATGTGACATCACTTAAACACTCAGCCACCGCGTAAAAATGTTTAAAGTAAAAACATTCCTGGCTCATTGCATTTGCCTGCTGCATAATAGCATGCTAAGTATCATATTCTCGCGAGTATCATAGAAAACACTTCGCTGGAAATGTAGCTAGCTAGATGATATTAGCACAAACATGAAACAAGTGACATTGTAGCCCCCTGGCGAATTGACACCGCTGCTGCGCGACCTTTGCCTATGTTTTCAGGTCGAGGTCACCGTTTGAACACGGCTTAGTTATATGTAGTTTAATTCAATCATGACGCAATCGTTATCTCGTGAGAAGCTTGTTTTTGAAATATCTTTTATTTTTAGATCACAGCCTATTTAATGTTCTTGAGGTAATTAAGTCCCCATTTATATTATACCTACTGGCTGTGCCGCACGATTTCACCCAAGAGCAAAAGCAAGTATTTCTAGCTATGTGTTATTCCGGCTCATAAGCTACATCACTGCTAGGTATCATCCAAAACCTAAGTCCAAAACCGATCAGTGGATATCCTGTGATCCTGTGAAAGAGTAACAATCATACATACATCCATCGTTGCAAGCTTTCACTTTGATTATATTATAAAGATGGGATAAAATGTGAAAATAGAGCAGTGTGATTAAAAGGAAGAATCATTGTTTTGAGCATGATTATTACCTCCATTTATGAACAGAAGACTTTATGAAGACTTAAGCCCTTAGTGAATTTCTGCTCCATTGCATACCTTTGTTGGTAACACAGCTGAGCTTAATGATAAACAATAAAACCATTTCTTCTTTGAAGTATACTTTAAACTTATATACAACGGGTCCGCCCCGGCTTCGCCCGTGGTACCTACATGTTTAAACTATCCTATCCCTCAAGTTGGATCGAACTGCACATGGTGTGCGAATTTTATTATAATCGGTTAAGTTGTTTAGGCGTCCATTGAGGACAAACATTGTGACACGAGATTTATATATATTAAGATAAAATATTCATATAAAAAATAATCTTCTCAAGCTTATGCTTTACACGTCGCTTTATTAAATTAAAAACAGTTGATATAATCCACAAAAATTCCGTACCTCATTTGAACACGAACCTCGATATTGAACATAAATATAGAAATTGAATAGAAAAATTAAGAGCTAATTAGCCCGACTGTTCTGTAATAAACCGAAATATCGTATTCTGTAAGGCCTCGTTAATTGGAACTTTTGTTACCAAATTCTACGGAGTAGACAAGTGGGTATTGCGATATTTACTTTAACGCAAATTGGGTTTAATGCTTATTCATATATTTTAACCATATTTTAACGTTTATTAATTAGTATTATATTGAATTTTGCGACCCGTCCGTTTCAAAGTGGCAAAGAGAGAAAACTGTCCTTGAATGTGCTTGACTTTTGTATTGTGGGGCTTTGATTTTTTTTATTATTATTTTTTTTCATTATACAAATAAAATAATCAATTAAATATGTAGACGCGTATGTATAACGCGGCGTTAAGTTTTAGCATCATTTTCAGCTTTCCACCCGCGGCTTCGCCCGTTTTGTCTAAAACATAATAAATTATATACTAAAACCTTCCTCTTGAATCACTCTATCTATTAAAAAAAGCACATCAAAATCCGTTGCGTAGTTTTAAAGATTTAAGCATACATAGGGACATAGGGACAGACAAAGCGACTTTGTTTTATACTATGTAGTGATTAATCTTATATATAAAAATGAATCGCAAAATGTGTTGGTAAGCGCATAACTCGAGAACGGCTGAACCGATTTCGATAATTCTTTTTTTATTATATTCCTTGAATTACGATGATGGTTTTTATGTAGAGAAAACGTAAATATGTACCACGGGCGAAGCCGGGGCGGACCGCTAGTCTTATATATAAAAATGAATCGCAAAATGTGTTGGTAAGCGCATAACTCGAGAACGGCTGAACCGATTTCGATAATTCTTTTTTTATTATATTCCTTGAAGTACGAGGATGGTTTTTATGTAGAGAAAACGTAAATATGTACCACGGGCGAAGCCGGGGCGGAACGCTAGTATTTTATATATATATAACGAGTACTCACCATTGATTTTAGTTATGCTTCTTTTTATTAGTTATTTTTAATTTAAATGTACTATGTACTTACTATTAGCAAGTTTTATTTCAGTTTTTAACATTGAATGTATATCGACCAATACTGCAAAACCACCTAAGTAGTTTTTATAACAAAATGAATATATTTAAAAAATATTTTAAACTATCTGTGATCTCCACAATAAGCAGGCTTTTCAAACAAACGTCACGAACAGATTTTAAACTCTAAACAATACTTTATAACGTTGTTGAGGGTATATTTAAAAATAAATGTTACCTGAAAAACTCTAATAACTGGCAATCGGAATAATATATTGGATGCTATAATAATATTCAACGCTACGCTACCAAATTTATTTTACTGAGATATAATTTGAAAATATTTTCTTTATGAAGTTTTAGTACTTAATTAATTAATTTTAGTGACCTACATTAATTCTCGCTTGTTCAAGCCAAGTATTTATCAATGTTTATACGATATTTGAGATGTTTATCTTTCGTATACTACTGAAATAGAAAATAACATTATTTTCCAAAACATCGCTGTTATGTAATGTGTCTAAACTTATAAGAGAACCTTAACTTTTTCTTTTACACTTGCCTATATCACAAAATGTCACACATACTAAAAATGAATATAAAAAAATCACATGATGGAACAAAAATTTGTAACTAGGTAGCATGTAGGTAGGTAGTATTTATTCCCTATTCGAATCATATATGAATACCCTCCTTTATGTAACCTATCTCTATTCGTATAGATATCGGTAAGCTATTCAGGCATGTTCTTTATTACAGCACGTGTAGGCAATCAGTGCTATAAATATGTCATTTCAATTTACTGTTTATTAACAAACGATCGTTCGAGACTCTTCTATGGAGAGCGGGGAAATAGGCGTATGCTTTCATGGATCGTTTTTCTATTTGAATTTAAAATAGTTGTATTTTTATCAAAATTTATTGAGTCATCATTTTTATATCTATCTTCTATAATATAAAAATGAATCGCAAAATGTGTTGGTAAGCGCATAACTCGAGAACGGCTGAACCGATTTCAATAATTCTTTTTTTATTATATTCCTTGAAGTACGAGGATGGTTCTTATGTAGAGAAAACGTAAATATGTACTACGGGCGAAGCCGGGGCGGACCGCTAGTTTATGATAAAAACATTCAGCAATTTCTTTTTAACTTACACCTATTTACGCTCATATTATATTTGTTGTTTACGTTTAAACTATACCACATTGTATTTGCATTATATATTACACGTTTTCATTTCGCTCTGTAAAACATTCGGCTAGTTTAATTGGCATGCACAATTTGTATTTCATGTTCCAAATTTGCCGTTATCTTTTGTCCAGAATAAACCCAGTTGCAGTTTGGTAGCACATCTCAAAATATGAAAAATACTAAATAATTTGAGTGAGATGAAATCTCGATACAAAACTTAATTAAAACGAAATATCAACCATCGAAGCATCGGATTATTAAAATCTTCTGTCTCTGTATCCATAGTTACGCTGGCATGAAATAAGCTTCTAAAAGAAAGAAAAAATTAATTAATTATATCACAGAGATCATTAACTCGAGGAAGTCCAATATTTGATGGGTGAAGGCGACCGGAAAGCTAAATTGGATTCCTCAATCCTCACACCTTCAAGTAGACGATCGGAAATCAATAAACATAGCAATTTCCATTTGGTATTTTATTTACTTTAATAATTCATGAAAGGTTCTCTGCGGGTGAGATGGGAATAAATTATTTAAAGCTGAACTTGAATACGTAACGGGTGCGATATCCCAAAATACACGGTACGTCTATTTTATTTGGCAAAGTATTTCATTTACCACAAGGAAGCGTCTTGGGACCAATTTTATTTTTGTTATACATTAATGACATTTTTAATATTATAAAACATAGATGTATACTATTTGCAGATGACATCTCAATTGTCGTGACATCTAATAAAATTAATTGCACTATTAAAGATCATGAAATTGACATAAATTCTACAATTGACAAAATGATACGATGGCTTGAAAATAAAAATTTATTTATTAACCTTAAAAAATCAAAATTCATACAATTTAATAAATCTTCTAATAAAAAATTTAACATTGCTTTAGACATAAACAAAATTGACGCATTACAAAATATTAAATATTTAGGTATTACAATAGATGATAATTTGGACTGGAAGGCTCACGTAGGTGATGTATGTAATAAAATTAATAGATTCGTCTACGCGCTTAGACGGGTTAAAGTTACCACAAATTTAGAGACTGCCGTGACAGCATACCGTGCCTACGTAGAATCACACCTTCGCTATGGATTGGTAATATGGGGTAACAGTACTGCTAGGGATAGAGCATTCATTGCGCAAAAACGATGTATGAGAGCCATCTGTGGAATAGCACCCACTGAATCATGTCGACCCTTATTTAAAAAGCTTGGTTTGTTACCCCTACCTTGTTTATATATTTTTGAATTGTGTATGTTTGTTTTTAGAAATAGTAGTTTGTTTAAAACATCCTCCCAACTAAACTCGAGATCACGAAGGGATCCGAATAAATTAATTTTACAAGAGAACCCTCGTATCGTCAAATACAGGGAAAGTTGCGTGGGGATGGCCGTTAAAATATTCAATCATCTGCCAAATAACCTAAAGACGTCTAATGATTATAAATTTAGAAAAAATCTTCTTAATTGGCTCAATGAAAAAAACTTCTATACCATAAAGGAGTTCATGGAAAGTTCAACCCGAACGCACCATTAACTCCTTTATGGTAATTATTTCATTATTTTATTTTTGCATGCTTGTATAATTGGCTGAACATGTTTGTGCTTTATTAATATAATTGTATCACCATTGAATACCATGTTTAAAGCAAAATAAAGATTTTTATTTTTTATTTATTTACTTTTGTGTCATTGAACATGAATAAAGAAAAATTCGTAGTCGTAATAAGTTTTATTTGTAGACTCATAAAGTGGAACGTAGGCGAAGAAAGAGAAAGCTACGATGCGGGCACGCAAGGTGCTACGAATGTGCTACGAAGCTGCTACGTAATTTTATTTTAGAATGAGAGCAACAGTTTCGTTCTACCCACCTTAACAGCTGTACTCGCTGTAACACTTATAATCCTAAAATTATTTTTAAACTAACACGTTTATACATTTTAAAAACGATCTCTTTCAATAGTGTATGCACATGCGGCACGCATGAAAAGGCAGCATCACGGTTTTGCATATTTTAATAGCTTGTAAGAAAAAATATTTATTTTACCTGTGGACTAAGTGTAGAAGTAACATGTTTAATGCATGAACATACAAGCTAGAAATTGGATAAATAAAATTTCCTTCGTTACTACCAGTTGACCTAAAAATAGTTCTTGCTTGATTGGATCTCCAGTTGAACAATATCGTAATCTTGCCAAACATAGTATTTAACTCTTTGAGAACCAGAGTTTTAATTTATAAAAATATCATTTCATACTCTTTTTATTGTAAAAAATTTCTCTAACGCGAAATTTTGCTCAAATCAAGCAGATAACAACACGCTGGATTTCGTTTTCAGCACGAATACGCTTGATGCAAACAGTTACATGCTTATGCAAGCAACATCTTTATAAAACACGAAATTTGTCAGCTTAGTATATATATAGAATTTTATTGTGTTGTGTTAACTGTAAGGCTGGTTCACTTAGCTAATGATATTTCCCAATAAAGGTTGATAAACGCTGCTCTCCTCTGTATTTTTTTATTTAATATCGAGGATGTCTTTATAGCGTAGGGGTAGAGTCACAGTTCACACTCACATATTGTACTTCCAATACCATTAGGGCAACACAAAACATTATCAGCTCTTACGAACTTCTGTTATAAAAGTGGATAGATCCAATAGAAGTCTCAAAATTAAAAAAAAAAAACTTATAATGACAAAAGAGTCTTAAATTTGATCTTTAATATATCCCAAATGGTATTATAACTTATCACTTTATCATACTAAATGAATTTAAGCAACGTCTCCAAGTTTCCCGCCCTCGCAAATTCTTTTCAATTAACTTTCCTTGCCGGGGAAAATGAAATTTTGATAAACATTATCCAGCGGATGACTGCGCAAAATGGCCGTTTATATTATAGCTGTGACCGCTAACGTAAAACAGCTTGTTGCATTATAATAAATAATAGGCAAGTGAGAACGCTAAATAATGGCTTGACTAGAGAGCAGGTGGAGGTAAGCGCTGCAAAATGCATTCTGGAAGAACATTAGGGAGACAAGAAGGGAGGCGGGTGTCTTATTGATCCCCACCCGTCGCGCCACGCTTTGACCGAATGTGACCCCCGGCATTACCTGCCCTTCACTGATCTTTCCATCTTCATCAATAAACTGCCATACAAGCGAAGAAAATTACAATCAATATTAATGGG
The DNA here is from genome assembly GCF_061535395.1 of Colias eurytheme. Lineage (NCBI taxonomy): Eukaryota > Metazoa > Arthropoda > Insecta > Lepidoptera > Pieridae > Colias > Colias eurytheme. Next base: position 9,707,405 of record NC_142993.1, on the reverse strand, counting down.
AAAACCGAAATTGAACGGCAATTTAAAAGATAACTCGTTCAGAAATGATTATTGTTTTTTTTATTTTATTCCCTTTTGGTTTACAGTATAAACACAGATTCAACATTGAACAATATATTTATAATTATAATATTATGGTCACTGTTTAAATATTATAATTTTTGGCACTTTTTCTATGTTTTTTACATTCATGGTACCTGAACTAGGTACCTTACCTTCAAAAAAATATCAGGCCTTATGGGAATTGCGATTTTTATCTTAATTACTTAACTACTTATTTCTACCCTTCTTTGTAAAAATTAATAAAATCATAAACAGACAAAATTATAAAGATAACATTTACATAAAAATGCTCGATGCTCAATTAAAATAATTAAAATTTGCCTCCTGTTTTGTTTAACCTCCGTTTGTAACGCTAGACCTTGTTAACGTCCTAGCATGACCTATGGTATCATTATATGTACGTAAAGTAACATTCAGCGACTCGCAGTTAGTCGAGACAGTCGTTTGATCTGCATCACGAACGTTTCAATATCACGTACTATATTTTTGTAATCTTTTATTTATTATAATAATGCCTTAATATAAAATCTAATACTGCATGAACCATATTTTAATAGTGATCATTAATTTCTTATTTTTAAAATTTTGTGTGTGTTTTAAAATTAACAAATTCTGGCAATTATTTCAATTACGTCAAACATAAAAACTGTCAATCTTGAATCTACCCAATAATTTCTTTCAGTTCATTTTCAAGCCGTAAAGAGAACAGTGTTGTGGTTAAAATAAGAATGTACATCGGAGTAAATACACTTTGTTAAACAAAAGAGTGGTCGTTTTTTATCCTGGGCGTTAAGAGTGTAATAACATAATGGAAAACGGTATAAACAAACCGTACAAGATATGTGATGTGAATCGTGAGAAGAAGAAAGGAATTGTGGCTTCGTCATTAGAAGATTTGTTAACAAAAGTGCCAGAAAAACTAGGATTGCCGACAGAGAATTTAACAGTGGTGCTTGAGTGTGACGGTACAGAAGTGGATGATGAGGAATATTTTTCAACGCTCGATCCAGACACATCCTTAATGATTTTACATGGCACCGAAAAATGGGCACCAAATATGCCGAAATGCCAAGTTTCACTGGATCAAACGGACGACGTGACTTTAGGTGATAAGAGTCAAGTTGCGAATCTTGTTGGTCGGCTCCAACACAATTTATGTCATATTTCTTTGCTAGGTGGTCAGGACCTGGAACTATTGTCAGACATGGATCCCGACAGCCTTGCTGATATCGTTACAGACAGGGACAACAGAATAATTCTAGAACACATCAAGGAAGCTTCTGGCAGGTAAACAAACATTATTAAACTTGATAACACTGCCATTCCCTTTAGGAAACTTTTCTTATATTTTCAATAATTTTTAATTTTAAGGCTCTTTCAATGTATAAATTAAATTAAAAAAATTGCTTAAGACAATCTACTATATAAAAATAAGTCGGGTTTTCCTTCCTGATGCTATAACTCCAGAATGCACGAACTGATTTCCACGGTTTTGCATTCATTGGAGAGGTCTCGGGCTCCGTGAGGTTTATAGCAAAGAAAAGGTGTCTCTGGTGGCGAAATGGAGTTCGCCCGGTTAGCTAGTATGGTATAAAATTATTTCTTGGAATTATTTTAATTAATCATGAGTAAATGTAAGTGTAATATGAATTTACTTTTCATAAGTGGATGCTTTGGATTGTAACAATAATAACAATATTTTTTATCAGCCTCAAAACAACATGTCAATAACACAAAGCAATGTCTTTATATCTCTAAAATAATAACTTTCACTAGTTGAAAAGCATTCATAATTTAAATATTGTGTGTAACAAATTCCAGGATACTCCTAGAGAAGCGTCAAGCTCAAGATGCCATGGAATTACTAAAGCTGTACCATCAGAGTGTAGCAAATGGAACAGACGACGTCTCTCCGCCAAACCAGGAGCGAGTTTAAACTTTGGCATATGTATTGTATACCCTTAGCATAACCCTTAATTATTTATTTTATGGGATGGTGTATCTCAAAAGTTTACAAAGAACTTGCCATTATTATTTACGAAAGTACTTATTAAAAAAAATAACATACTCCATCTCCATAGCTGTAACCTAAATAGTAACACCAAATAAAGGAGGCCTTGTTTTAAATGCTATATTTACATAACATTATTTACCAGTATTTTTTTTAGTTAAGATTATACATTATACAAATTAATTTTAATTAATATATACTTATCAGGATTTGCATTCTTTGTGCTAGCTGTAAGGGCGAGTATGTAGTATTAGTGTAAGAAGCTAATCTTATGAACAAGAGCTGTAATCAAATGTATGGTAACATTCTAAATGTTATTTGATAGGTAGATATAAAATTCCATTTTACACCTTTGTATAATTCGTAAATGTCTCTGTATTGGATGTATACCTTGTTTGAAGGGGCCTAGATACTTTAGTTTCGAAGAACACTAGATGAACGTTTTTCAGCATTGAAATAACAGTATGGATTAAACTTGTCATGTAAATAAACAGTTATAAGTTGAACATTTTCTATATGAACTATTAAATGTTCTAGTAAATTGTTTCTAAAAGTAAATATAAATATTGCGGCAGTTTTGTATATTTTGTTTTAAATTGGATGTTTTTCTTTGATTTCATAACATTGTCATTACATTTAAAGATAAAATTATAAAACTAGATATAAATATTAAAGTTAAAATCTGACAATAGATGCTAGTCAATAGGCATGTTTAAATTTCATTATTTCACTCTTTTTGTAAACTTTTGAGAGTAAAATTGCGACAAGGTTGATAATCAACATCAATTTTAAAGACTGATAGTTGGTAAATTTCATTTTTTATATAGTTTTACCCCTAGAATAAGGTTTATTCATTGAATTCCAAATTTGCTCAAACAATTTACAAATATTACATAAGTTTTACCTATGTTTAAATCCACTGCCGTATCAAATATTTACCTTTGCATAGCTCAATAATGTATAAAAGGAATTGTATCATTGGAGGATAGATCTTACTTTACTGTTGCTTGCATTGTCCAAAGAATAAATTATTTGTTTATAAATAGGTAGTTAGATCAGGCAAAGAAAGCTTTTGCTGCTTGTATTATGTATACCATCTATTAAAAGCACATTTATGAAAAAATCTATTGTATCCACAATTATTATCAAATCTGTCGTGTAAATTTTTCTATGTCCATTAATATTTATAATGCACAAAACGTCAGTAGGTGTTTTAAGTGTGGGCTAAGAATATTATACCTACTTTATATCACGGAAAATTATATGCATTCCGGAAAACACTACTCAATAGTTATATATAAGGATTGTCTACTATTTTATTAAATATTAGTTCTAATTTTGGCAGTAAGCATCCATGTGTAGATTTACCCCCCATATAATAATTTTCATTACATTTTAGATAAGACATAGATTAGAATGCAAAATGCTCAAGCCTTTACAGAAATGTTTGTGTATAAAAACTGTATCATTGTAGTAAAATTGTAGAGTTGAGAAACAAATTAAAAATCAATCCTATAAGTTATTTTTCATTTCTTTTTCATTTTATTGTTTACTTACCTTAATTTTAAAAATATTTATATTGTAATTTATTTTGGAATATTTTTTTTGTGCACAAATAAAATATTAGACACTAAAATTCTAATTTATTTCTAAATATAACCTCTGTAAGGTATGCATTCCTAAGAAAATGACTCCATTGTGCATAAAATGTTAATTTGATAAAGTACCTATCTAACTGGAGCACCCATTGAAACAAATTCATACATTGATTAAATCATTTATTGAATATTACAGATCATTTATTATATTTATGAAACATTAATAATGTGATAGGTAGTTAAAATATATTTGAAATTAACAGATTCTGTTCAATTCCTGTCGTAATAAATTATCGAAAAATAAATAAAACAAAGTTTGTAAGGAACACCAAATTTAGCAAACACACATTACCATTGATTAGTGACACAATTTACAATACAGTGCAAGAACTTTTTTCACGGAAGGGGTTGACTTTCTGACTGGTAAAGCCAACTAAAAGACAATCTTCCTGTTCGTGTTCACTTATGAATCGAACAATGTCCGATACAGCAGCGGATACTGGGATGCGTTTGATTGCTGCCTCCCGCCGCAGCTGATCTGTAACAGCACGTTGCTGTTGCAAAGTCGACACCATCATATCCATGACGGCAGTATCCGAGAGGCCTATGTTGATAGCAAAAATAAACAACGCAGTTGTACAAAAGGGCGTAGTCTTTAACTACAGCCTTGGATCTGTAAGTAAATGGTTTATGTTAATATATTATTCCGGTGTTATCACACACACAATAGTATACAAAAAAGCTTACAGTGTTTTGTGGGAGGATTTCGAGGTCTCTTGTAGGTAAATTCCTCAAAATTATTTTTCTGGATAAATCGTACAGCAAGCAGTTAATAAATGTCAAAAATCAAAATGACGTTTGAAGTTCGAACCATAGAGTAAAGTTATAACCACGAATATACACTTCGAAAAATCATGAAATAATTAAACAATATTTACGTCCTGAGAATTGAATTTGTTATTCTTCAATTTTTTTTCGATAGGACGTACAAAAATCTGTATTGAAGACATCATTATCACATATTTTATTAATTTCTGTCTGTCTGTGGAGCAGATTTGGATCAGAGAGTTGGAGCAGTCAGCAGATCAGAGATTCAATTCAAAGCCGAATGTCATAATTCTATACTTTTTGGTGTTAGGAGAAAAAAATTCAAAAGGCATAAAAATGGAAGGAGACGGTACTGAAAATTCAGAAAAGAAGTCTTTTTCAGGAATACCAGAAGCAATATTCGTGGTAAGATTTTTCAAGTAAAAATTAAAACAATGATCTTAGCTCAAAATAATTATTAGCCCAAAACGACAAAGTTAGGTTAGGTTCCAAATGCCATTAAACATCTGCTATAAATAATCCCTTTATTTAGTTATGTACTCAGAATATCTGAGTAAAACTAGTGTTTTTCAAAAGAGTATATCCTTACATGATATAAATTTAGTTATTTAATTTGTATATACATATCATTAAATTTAAAATTTTCAGGACAATGTAGACGAGTTTATGAATTTACCGGAAAATTCTGAAGGTGTTGAAAAAGTCCTTAGAAAACTGGATGAACAACATGGAAAGTATAAATTTATGGAATACACATTAAGCGCTAAAAGGAGGCGGCTCCGACAGCAAATCCCCGATTTAGGTAGATCGCTCGAAATGATTGAGAAACTGAGAGCCCAAAAAGAGAACGTCGAAACACAGTTTTTACTCAGTGATCAAGTTTTTGTTAAGGTAAGGATGTGGCATTGGTGCTATTATATTACCTATGTCTTTTTACAGTTTTTCTGAACATTTTGATACTTAGTAGTAACTGGCCAAAGTTTGGTAGGTACTAATCAAGATTAAATAAACATATTTCCAACTAGAGGTCCGGCTTCGCCCGTGGTACATATTTTGCAATAAAAGATAGCCTTTGTCCTTTCTCGGGTATCAAAATATCTCCATACCAAATTTCATGCAAATTGGTTCAGTAGTTTAGGCGTGATTGAGTAACAGACAGACAGAGTTACTTTCGCATTTATTATATTAGTATGGATATTTGTTTCAAACAGGATTGCTTGATATTTCTCAATTATTTATATTGAATCTAATGAAACATTGAATATTTCAGGCTGATATACCACCCACAGAAAATGTATGTTTGTGGCTTGGTGCTAATGTCATGTTGGAGTATACATTAGAAGATGCAGAAAACCTACTCACAACAAATATGGCCACTGCTAAGAAAAATCTTGAATGTGTTGAGCATGATTTGGACTTTTTGAGGTATTTACTCTCCTACAAACTCAAAATGCTAAAAGTAAAATATATATAACGTAATGCATTAATTGTAACATACCTGCACATTTACAAAGTACCTATGCTGTAACTTTTGACTGTAGTTTCATCCTATATTCCCTAAATTTTCCATATATTTCTCTTAATTTTTTAGTCCATGTTAAAATCTGAGCCACAGTTTACGATATTATAGATAATATACAATTTCTATGCCAGATACATCCTTAAGTTATGAAAGCTTTTTAAAAACTCATACTTTGTATGAATTTCCAAGTTCTTTTTTGAAGTGAAAACTTCTTTAGCGGCGTTGAGCACTTTTTCTGTAATGGGTATAAAATCTTAAACTCGCATCAGGACACATGATCTGATCGAAAAAGCATAAGGGTGCACTCACACACATCAGTCACCGTCAAGTCACCGATGACTGATCGGTGACGGTTTGTGTACGTATCCACAAACACCAGTCACCGTCACGTTGTCCGTCAGTCACGTCGCCGGTTTGACTAAATCATTGAACACATACATCAGGTTAGTGAGTGATTAGACGTGTGTCACGCTAGAGAACATGTAGCAATTGACGGTAGCACGACGCTGACTGAACTGAGACGTGACGGCACCGGGTGAGTGGGGATAAAAGTATGATACATGTATGGAAAGATTATTTGACGTGCCTGACCGGGGACGTCACTGATAGATTTCGTGCCGGCGACTGTCGTGTGGGAACAGAGTCATACTAGAACTATTGATACATATTTTTTTTTAATCCTGTCCGGTGACGTGCCGTGACGGTGACTGATGTGTGTGAGTGCACCCTAAGACGGATGGATATCAAACATGCTCAACGTTAATAATCAAGTGTTCACTTCTGCCGGCACTCCCGGAGTGCAGCATTTTTTTCTATTTTGTTTATTTTCATTATTTTAAATGTATGTGATATCTTCACAGAGACCAATGGACTACAACAGAAGTGAACATGGCTAGAGTTTACAACTGGGATGTGAAAAGACGGCAAGCTGCAAAAGCATCCAGCTAATAAACCAGATAAACAATAACGGTCTTACTAATAAAATATTACCCATTCGCTATTCAATGGATTAGTTATTGCAATAACCTGTCTTGATTTTATGATTGACGTTTCATGTGAGCAAGAGCAGGACACAGCTATGGTAGAAAATGGTTGAAATTTATCCATTGTTTAACATTTTATTAGTAAGGCCGTAAGTGTCTATACATACTGGACTGCCAATACATAGCTTCAATATCTTTGCAAATGTTTTCAAATTAATTGTCTTAAGTTTCTAAATTTGTATTATTAACTTATTAAATGTTCATAAAATGATATCTATTTTAAAAGCCTGTGTCACAAGTTAAATGATTAAATATATTGCATTTTTAATGTTTTATAAAGTTGGCTCTTGTGGGCTTCAAGCTTGTATTGATGATGTCATACTTATATTTTGTCTTTGTTCCGAAATTGAGGCACATATATATATATATAAATATATATATATTATGTTAAATTGTAAATGCATGAAAGGCTATATTGTATTAATATAATGAAACAATAAACTTCACTGCTTTATACTTATGTATTCTCAAGTACTGGAAATATAGCAATAATATATATTAAGAAAATAAAAACTACTTTTTTAGCAATCAATTTAGCCTTTCTAGGCAATAAATGGAGAAGAAAATAATTGTTAGAACAATATAGAAATACAATTAATAATTCGTATTAGTAGCAACACATTTTTTAGAAAATATGTTATCTAATTTCACTTATGTTTCCCTTTATATTTAGCCAAGCTTATACTCACTAAAATAGAGAATGTATACATATTATGTATTTTAATTCATTATTGAACACTAAAATAATGTGGCTTCTCAATTGAGTAATGATGCATTTTTAATTTTGATGTGGTATTCATTTTACTTCCCAGATAATATAAAAACCAAACACAAATTGTTTGTTTTATTTTATAAAATTTGGTTATAAAGAATTCTTTCCTTGTACGCAGTAAAAGTAAACTATAGTAAACGCACAATTTTACTCAAAAAATATGAGATACTGAAAATTCAAAATTGAGAAAATATGCAATGAATTCCCTTGGAAATCCTGGCACTCGAGTTTCGAAAGTCGAAATGTCGAACTTGTCAATACGGCCACAGACTACAAATTTAATAATCGTTTATATACGTAATTAAATATCTGTAGAGTGTAGACCGTCCCTTTCACTTTTTTTCCTTCAGAAAAGTGACGGCTGACGCCGTAGCTGACGTGCCATTTGGCTGTCATCTGGTTGTCATAATATTACAAGGTAGTATTCGAAAATTATTATGAAAATGAATTTAAACTATTGATTTATTGAATTAATAAAACAAGAAATTTTATGAATACCATAAGGATAAAGATTCTGGTGTGTTGAATTGAAAGGTTTCTTTAGCGCCAAGTATTTAAGTAAGTTTAAATGAATATTGAATTGTGTTGAAGGTGCAGGAAGAGAATTCAGAATTGAATTCTTATTTATTGCACATATTTACCTGCTAATAGAGATGAACTAGTCCTATATAACCTATAGTCCTAATTTTTTTAGCTATATAAGTAGTTATATAAAATTTTCCTTACTATTTATACATACATACAATTTTAATTTATCCAGGTAGCAATGGCTCCTTCAACTGATTGGGATGAAATTAAAAGATTAGCTGCTGACTTTCAAAAAGCCCAGCTTAGCTCAACTTCTCAAAGGTAATTTTGTATATTTTACTACTTATGTTATGAAGTGATGAAATGTTTGAATTGACTTGATAAATATGTGTTATTCTATAAAAAAAGGATAAACTTATACAATTATTAAAACTTTCAGATTATCAGAGAGGAATTGTATAGAAATAGTGACAAAGCTACTTGAGCTTAAATTAATAGATGTAATATTTACCACTGATGGTAAAGAATACTTAACGTCACAGCAGTTAGTTAAAGAAATCAAAGATGAATTATATGTCAGAGGTGGCAGAGTTAACACTGTTGATTTAGCCAGAGAGTTGAGTGTTGATCTAAATCAAATTAACAACAATCTCCATGAGATAATCAGGGGCAAAGATGTCCAATTAATATCTGGATATCTAATATCCGATGAATACACTCATAAAATAGCGAGAGAGATAAATGAGAAGTTACAACTGCAAGGGCAAATTTCAGTTGGCGAGTTGACATTGCAGTATGATTTGCCTGCTGACTTTCTGTTGCATACCATTTTAGAAAAGAACTTGGGTACATTGATTATAGGGAAACAGGATCCCTCTGAACCCAGGACTTTCTATACTGAAGAATACATAACAAGAACAAAAGCCAAGATTAGGGGAGCCTTGATGGGCTTACTGAAACCAACTCAAATTGGAATAATTATCAGTCACTGTAATGTAGCTGAACGTCTTTTTATGAATTTATTTGATCAGTTAAATGCTCCTGGTGTGTTAACAGGCAGACATTCTGGAGCTCTTTATGTACCATCTTGTTACACCAAGTCTCAAAATGAATGGGTTATGAGCTTTTGGAAACAAAATAACTATTTGGAGTATGATGCTTTGACTCGCTTGGGAATATCGGACCCTAAAGGCTATGTTAAAAGAGTGATACATGATGAAGATATGATATTTTTAAGCACTTGTTTGATTGGGTCACAAATTAAGTTACAATTGGAGACAGCGTTGGAAGAATGTATTGCGTCTAAAAGCTATTTAGATGTCGTAAATTTGTTGCCATCAATCCTATCTGATAAAGATATTGAAAATGTGTTAGATGTTCTGTTGAAAAATAATGCTAAGTCTACAACTGTGTTTGATAATACAGGTAAGGATTGTAATACTATATTTATGAATATTTATTTTGCAATCAAGAATATTTTATAAGTCATATATTACAAACTACACATAGATCATAAGTGTCCCATATTTTCCATCTACTTTCCAATGTTTTATTACCATCCTAATATGTAATTATAAATTTTACAGTCTTCAGCAACCAATACATCGAGAACTTAAGACAAGCTTGCATGCCAATGACGAATGCGAAAGCAGAAGCCATAGTAAAATCTGGACAATACCAACAGTTCTACTTGGAAAAACAACTGGCCAAAACCGAACAGCTTCAAAGCCATGTAGACCATAAAACAGAAAGACGCGAGGAGCGTAGACGCAAAGCAACTAGCGGTAAAGGCGGTGGCGGTACACAGGGCAGAGAAACTAAGACTAAAGCTGTCAAAAAGCATGCAAGAACAAAACAAGCAGCGCACGATTCGGATTCTGACGAGGAAGTTACGAAGAAATCACAAGCGCAACTTGAAATTGTTCAGGTGGATGATGTGGAAGCGGTTATTAAAGATACGTTAGACAATGAGGGTCTGGAGGATTTGGTTACGCAAATTGCGGAGTATTTACAAGTGTAAGTGACTATGAAATTATTTACTGGTATCATTTTCTATGTTAATTCACACTTT